>NC_080787.1:52389795-52612295 GCF_028018385.1 Neofelis nebulosa
CTTCTTGGTAGCTGCTGATTACCTCTCTGCCCTCAACATTTATGTTTTAGTCTTAATTCTTTTTGAAAGCTCTCATTGGGCAGGGAGGTATTCGCCAGAAGTTTCTTTTGAGTGCTGAAGCCTCAGAACAGGTCACTTCTCCCTGGTATCAGAGCACTTCAGTTCATGTGAGGGATTGCTTCAAGCTGACATGGAAAGGCAGTACTAAGAAGAATCAAAAATATTTTATTTTAAAATTCTTTTTTATCATTTATATTGAAAGATGAAAGAAGTTTAAAAAAAAAGAAACAAAGAAAACAACTCAAACAAACACTGAACAAGAAACTGCAATGCTTTTATCTTCCCAAAGGTTGTTTTCTACACAGGGAAGTGCTTTGTGAAACCATAAGCACCTTATGTGGTGTGATTCAGCAAAGAGCTATAGCCTCAGCTCTTTACCATGAATCCCCAGTACTCTTCCCAGAGATGTCAGGCCACATCTGTGTGAAAGTTATTAAAGTTGTCCAGGAACTGAGGAATGGTGTATACTTACCCAGTCCTGGAAGCGCAGGGAAGTCTGTATTCTCTGACACAGAGGTTCTTCACCACTTTCTCAGGCAAAAGATCCCAAATGTATTTGACCATGGCCCACTCACTCCATTTGCCAATGATTAATAAACTTGAGGAGCAAATTTTTAAAAATGAAATAATGCTACTTAGCAACTATCCAGCAAAAAAGTGATAACTTTTTTTAAGTTTATTTATTTATTTTGAGAGAGAGAGGGCACGAGCAGGGGAAGAGCAGAGAGAGAGGGAGAGAGAGAGAGAATTCCAAGAAGGCCCCACATTGTCAGCATGGAGCTCCATGAGGGGCTGGAACTCACGAAACCATGAGATCATGACCTGAACCAAAATCAAGATGCTCAACTGAGCCACCAAAATGATACATTATAAGGTAAAATATGCTAAAAATGATAAAAGATAAGTCCGTGATCTTTTTCATCATAATAACAGCTACAATTGAACAGTATGTCTGTTCAAGATTCCATTGATGATATGCTGGTAACAGACTGTTCTTCCAAAGTTGATGACCTTTTCAGGAATAAAGGAACCATGCAAATAGCTAGGCAATGATTGGTAGTCAGATGTTTTAGCAGTCGGCTGTATGGAGTACTTAATAAACCCTAGTCATGTGTTAATTCAAGTTTTTGAAGAGCAAATTTTAACATAATAGTGTACTTAATAGGTTACTAATAGCTACTAGCCCTGTAAAAATTAAAACCTGTGGAATTGAACTGTCAGCAAGAATTATTAAAGAATTCTGCTTTTGAAAATCAGATAATTTATCAGGAAAACCTTAACAGTCCTCTAGTGGGCCACAGATCACACTCAATAATATTAACCATAATAATATTAACACTGAGTATATGCATTAGCATGATTTGTATAATAATATAATAGGAGAAGATAAGATTCAGTATGCAGAGAGAGAAAGAAGGACCTGAGGTCCCTGGGTGGGGAAAAACACCTGTTTTGGAACAATGCTGGGAGTGTCTGACCACAGCAAACCCCCTCAGGCATAAGGTTCCTCTTAAGAATGTAACAGACCTCACCTTCTCTCCCTCAGGTTTCCCCTCAGGAATTTGACAAAAGATCTAAATTTGGCCTTAGACTACTTACCCCACATACTGTGGAAATGAGCCAATCAGGATTGGAAAACCCAGCACCTAGAACTATCAAGCCAATAAGGGTAGAACCTGAGAAAGAACAAGGGGGAAGGGATAAGGGCATTTACTTTGGAATGTCCCCTCTCTGTAAAGAGAACTTTCCTACTATTCTTCCTTTCTAATCTTATACTCTAATAAACTTTTGCCTGATGCTCATTTTGTGTCCATCTCTTCATTCTTTGAAGGGGTGAGACAACAAATCCTGGGTATTGTGGTAAAAAAAAAAAAATCCTGCAACAATATGTTTCATGTGTCTATCTTTTATTTAAGTACAGTATGTGCAGAGTTCAAGACTACAGACCTAACTACAGCAATGTGTCTCTAGCAGAAAAGAGTAACAGACTAATTAGCATGCATCTTATTTGTATTTCTTTTGCTAAAGCCAGCCATTTGTTTAATTCAAGGTAGATGTTTTCTCCATAAATACACAGTCCAGTTGGGAAAAACAGTCTTAAAAAATACCCCACAATACAGAACATCCAAGAATTAGTATAAAACAAGCCACAGACGTTTGTGAAGAAGTGACATTTTGCAGAGGTAAGTTGATATCTTTGGGGGGAAAAAGTTTAGAAAAAGAGCACAGGAGCTTTAGGAAACACTCAAAAGAAAGGAGAAATTGGAAAATCAGGGAATTGTGGGGTCAGAGGAAAGACAAAACAGGGGAGATTTTCCTCATGCTTCCAAGAAGGTAAAAGCAATGAAAAAAGTCCCTTCTGAGGTTAAATGGCAAAGAGTAGGAATTCAAAGTGAGGAATAGAGAGGGCAAAGTCCAAATTGCTGGAGGTTAAGGATAGAAGCAATGTCAGACTACAGACAACATCATTCCTTAGAAAAGCTCATGAGTGGGGTGCCTGGGTGGCTCAGTCAGTTGAGCCTCCAACTTTGGCTCAGGTCATGATCTCGTGGTCCGTGAGTTTGAGCCCCGCATCAGGTTCTGTGCTGACAGCTTGGAGCCTGGAGCCTGTTTCAGATTCTGTGTCTCTCTGTCTCTCTCTGCCCCTCCTCCGTTCATGCTCTGTCTCTCTGTTTCAAAAATAAATAAAGGTTAAAAAAAAAAAAAAAAAAAGCTCATGAGTGTGGATGAGATGAGAGAAAGAATGACATTTTGTTTTAAATTTTTTTTTAAGTTCTTATTTTTTAAGAGACAGAGACAGAGCATGAGCAGGGGAGGGGCAGAGAGAATGGGAGACACAGAATCCAAAGCAGGCTCCAGCCTCTGAGCTGTCCACACAGCCTGATGCAGGGCTCATACTCATGAACCATAAGATCGTGACCTTGTCTGAGCTGAAGTCTGACGCTTAACTGACTGAGCCACCCAGGTACCCCAAGAATGACATATTTTATTAAGCTTTATTGATGCTGTCCCTCTGCGTTGAACTTAACTCGCTCTACATCTGTTTGCACTTAATGAAGTAATACTTTATTATTTTGGAAAAGCATTTCTAAGCTTGCCCAATCATAAGATTCACTGGCTACCCCTCAATGTTGTGAATTGGAATCTCCAGTGACAGGGCCTGGAAATGGGTATTTTTATGAAAGAAGCCCAGGTAATTCCCATGATTGGGTAAGTGTGAGAAATACTGTATTAACACATGAAGTGATACATATGAAGTGCATTTTCTGCTAATTAATAATTTATTTTTCTTATTCAAGAATATGTATCCTTGTGGGGCGCCTGGGTGGCGCAGTCGGTTAAGCGTCCGACTTCAGCCAGGTCACGATCTCGCGGTCCGTGAGTTCGAGCCCCGCGTCAGGCTCTGGGCTGATGGCTCGGAGCCTGGAGCCTGTTTCCGATTCTGTGTCTCCCTCTCTCTCTGCCCCTCCCCCGTTCATGCTCTGTCTCTCTCTGTCCCAAAAATAAATTAAAAAAAAAAAAAAAAAAAACGTTGAAAAAAAAAATTAAAAAAAAAAAAAGAATATGTATCCTTGTGGGCATGGATTGGGCCTTATATGTCTTTTGTATTCTATAGGACAATTATAATGTCATATTAAAATAAAAGTATGTAATTGAAGCATGTTCATTAGTTAAGTTTCATCTCTTAGAAGCCTATATTATTTGTTATATTAGTCCATCCATAATGGAAGTTTTTGAGCATATCTCTATTGCTGATTCCTTATAAATCCAGTGTCATAAGAGCTATGTTGCTTCTTGATGATTTTACACATTCTATGTGAAAATCTTCATATGAATTATGTGGAGGGATTATGAGAGTGAACTAGAAGAGGAGCCCTCTCAAAGTCAGGGGCTGAATCTATTTTGGCCAGTGAGTCAACCTCTGAATCTACTTGTGGGAGAAAAAAAAGCCAAATTTGGAAATGTGTGTTTTTTTCCTTGTTATCAGGTGCATTGACTGTATGGACCAAATACCTTAGGCAACTATTTAGTTGTGCACAGGCCTCCTTCCACTGTTTTTTGTGTATTTGTTCAGGTAAAGGAGGGTATTGGTAGTAGTAGCACATCCTCCCCTGCAGGAAATTTACAATACTCTGTGACCTCTTCAGTTTTCATTCACTCAGCATGTATTTATTGAGGAACTATTATGTTCCAGGCATATTCCTAGATATGAGAGATATACCGGGGAATAAAAGAGACAGAGTGTTTGTTCTCATGAAAGTCACACTCTAGTTGGAGAGATAGATAGTAAACAAATAACCAAATTAGTATGTGACAGTGCACTGGGAACAAAAACAGGGTCCAGGGCAGAGTGAACCTGGAGGGCTCTTATAGATGACGCTGTCAGGGAAGTCCTCTGTAAGCACATACTTGAGTGAATGCAGTTTCGCAGACATGAGGAGCCCTGGGGGAAGAATAATCTAGCAGAATGGATAGAAGTACAAATATTTTAGGCTGGGAGGAGTGAGTGATGTGGAGATAGGAGGGAGATGATTCCAGAAAGGAAATGGGGTGAGAGAGCAATATTAAATGTTGAAAAATAATAGATAACATTTATATTTCAGGTGCTATTTGAAGAATTTTATAGATGTTAGCTTATTTAATACTTGCAACAACTCTATGAGTGTGTGCTACTGTTACCTGTTACCCTGATGAGGTGACAGAGAGTTCCTTTACTTGGTTAAGGTTACATAGCTAAGTTTATGGGGACAGTAAATGTTACAATTGGGATTTGTTTGAACCCACAGTTGCACCCCTATCTATTCTACTGGCCTTTAAACAGATGTATTGTTTTTGTCCTCCCTCCCTCATCTTATGCTTGCTAATAGAAAGGAAATTGACATAATATATGCACAGGAATAAGACATCTAGATATTGTTTACAAAATCTCATCCTCCTTACCAACCCTCACTCTTACTGGGAAAGACTGGAAAGATCAAGGAAATTGCATTTTTGTGGTGTGTCCCAAGGTCAAGTTTCAGGCTATGGAAATGTTATTTTCTTTCATTTTCGTTATGCATTGCCCCACTTATTTTCTATATGATTATTGATCTGAAGTCCATGACCTAGGTGCTCTACAGACAGAATTTGTGTATTGATTTAGCCTGAGAGACACGTAGCTTCAGCACATTATTTCTGAGAGGGGGTTGTTATGGTCAACTGGGCATGTGGGCTTCACCTACAGCCATTCTTTTGATCCCTTCTGGAGATGATTCATGCTCCTTGTCACTTGGGTCCTGTCACTGCAGATGATTGCATTAACAGAGACATCTACAGATGTAGCTGCAAGGAGCCGCTATCCCATAACATTCCCAGAGTTTATATTTTCAGGAAGAAAACAGAATTTACTGAGAGAGAGAGAGAGAGAGAGAGAGAGAGAGAGAAAGAGAGAGAGAGAGAGAGAATTTCCTATCAACTCAAATGATTATAAAAAATCTCAAGAATCTTATGCTCTTCTCTGAAGATAACTAGAATCTGCTCATTGGAATGAAAATATAGGAATAATTGAGGGCTGGGTATTGGAAGGCAATGGTTGGAGAAGGAGAGAGGTGATGACAAAGATCACCAGGTGATGACACATCATACCAAAGAGAGAGAGGGAAGAAATTGAAAATGAAGGGTCAAAAAGGTCTGAGAATAGAAAACGGAATAAAGGAGGAACATTTCTTTGTCCTTAGTACTGTGTAGTGATAAAAGAAATGGAATGGGAATTGGGAGATTTGACTTCTGGTCCTAATATTTTTCCTGATCAACTGTATGACCTTATATAAATCACTTAGATGCGTGGGCTCACTATAGCTGGGACCATGGGCAAGCTACCTCATCCTTCTGTGCCTTAGTTTTTTCATCTATAAAATGGCAGTAATAATAGTATCTACCTCAGAGAGTTGTGGTAAGGATTAACTGTTAATATATATAAAGACTTACCATAGAGTATAGCAAAAAGTAAGCATTCAATAAATGTCTGTTGTTATTATAATTATTAATTTCATAAAGCCTCATTTTTTTCATATAGAGAATAAACTTCTAATTTTATAAATACATGGTTCTTGCACAATTCATATTCTAAAGAGCTCCATCTGAAGAACCCACTCTTTCCTGGCTGTTCCCAGCAACTGGTTAAAAAAAGTATGAGTTTTCATTGTCTATGAAATAAAGTGCAAACTTTTTAGACATGAATTAAAAAGGCTTCAGGATTCAGGACTACCTAAAATTTCCAACTTTATTTTCAATCACCTCTGTTTACACAGCCTGCACATCAGGTAGATGGAGCTACAAGCCATTTGTCATATGTGCTGTGGGATGTCCTAACAGTTTAACTTCATTTCTACTGTTCCTCTTGCCTTTTTCTCAACACAGCATCTCAAAATATTTTCTATCCATCATTCAAGGCTCAATGAAAATGCCAGCTCTTTGGAAAAAACATTTTTGTTTCTCCCACATGGAAGTAATCTCTTCCTTTTTAAAGCTTCCCAATACTCACTTGTGTCTCTTTCATGAAAATAGTTTTCTATCTAACATTATAGTCAAGTTCATGTTATGACCTTACACAGAAGTTCTTTGAAACCACACAAGTTCAGTGATTGCTTGACCCACAGAATACATTGGGAGTGATCCATGGGCCCATGCCAATTTTGGACTTAAGAGACTGGTGGCTTCTTATTTCTTGAATACTTGCTCTGTAGAAGCCAACTACCATATAAGAAGTCTTGTTCTGTGGCCACTATGTTGATGAGGAAACATAGGCACTCCTGTAGACAGCCCTAGCTGAGCCCTGCCTTATAGCTATCTCTTCCAGACTCCAGGTGTGTGGACAATCCAACCCATCCACCAACAGAATACCACTGAGGGACCTCAGAACAATGAATCATTTAGCTGAAACCTATCTGAATTCCTGACAAACAAAATTGTGAAATATAGGAAAATGGTTTTTGTTCTAAGGCACTATGTTTTGTGGTAGTTTGTTATTCAGGGCTATGAGTTCTTTAATGTCAGAGATTCTGTCATATCCACTTTTATATTTCTACAGCAACCACCATTAACCCAGGTACTCATACAGGATGGGAGTCTTTTCCAGAAGTGTTCCTATATTCTCAGATGTGTTTTCCTAACTCAGGGGTGGTCAACCTTGGCTATACATTAACAATAAAGAGATTTTGAAATCCTGGAGTAGGAACCAGCACATGTTATAGTTATAGTTATAGTTATAGTTATAGTTATAGTTATAGTTATAGTTATAGTTATTCCTTTTGTAGGGGAAGAAAACTGTTCCCTACCTTTCTAGGTTCTTTTGCTGGAGTAATAATTAAATTGACATGAGATAGATTAATGAGAGAAAAATTAAGTTTCACATATACAGGAGCCCTTCAAAGATATGAAAGGCTCAAAGGCAGTTGAGGTTTATATTTCATCCTTAGCTAAAGAGAAGGGGACAGGGGTTTGGGCTTCAAAGGAAAGGAGACAATTCACAGGAAGATGGGAAGAGCAAATGTTTGATAAACAAATGTTTTCCATGCCATGCAGAGAAGTCTTTCTTATGTAAAAACAAAACAAAACAAAACAAAACAAAACAAAACAAAAGTTATCTTTAATAATAGCTCTCTTCCTGGTATAGGTTCCCTATCTAAATTATTTTAGGCATTTAACTGGGAGGTTAAAAGCTCTTCTTGAGTTTGTTGGGCTTTAATTGTCTTAAGCTTAAAATAAAACATGTGCCCAAATGGTACATTCTGGAGTGGCCTACCCTGAACCCCATTGGTTCCCTCCTCTGAAACTTCCCTGGAAGTTCACATATTAAAAGCTGAGCTGGTAGGTTCTTCCATAATTTCTTGAAATAATCTCTTAGTCTTGAAAATAGGTCAGTTCAACTAAATAGTTGTGTTCCAGTGGTACAGCTAGGCTCCCAAAGTTAAGCCTATATTCTGTAAGAAATCAGCTATGTAATAAGACATTTCTATGGAAACAAAAGAAAAATAATGGTTAATGATTGGAGCCAATTACAAGCCAGTTTCTGAGTTTTATGGGTAGCCAATTGGGAAGATTTCTAGATCCAGGCACCAAGTGTCTTCAGAAGGAATGAGGGCAGGCTGGGGCAATCTGAAAGAATTTCCTGTTTTGCAGTTTGATTGATGATCTGAGTGGCCCACACACCTACAGGCATGGAGATTGTCTATACATGAGCTGTTGTGATTTCTCTGAAGTTTATATCAAATTGTCCAACTTTAGCTTGCATGGCTCTTGGAAAGGGCAGTTTTAGTTTTCAGTGTTTCCAGGTCAGAAGGGTGAGACAAATATTGGAAATGTTAGTTTGGAGAGTTGAACCAAATATTGGAGGGACTGGGAAAATTCAGTATCTAGTTCAGTTTACAGGTAGAAAACAAAACTACCCAAGGCAATCAGCAGAACTAGAATCTAATCTCCACAAATGTGTATTATAGTTTCTACTGAAACATAATATACTCTTTACAATCACCCTCATTTCTATCAAAGGTAACTGTAGTAAGACTAATTTGTTTGCAAATTAAATCTAGTTTCAATAAACCTGGCTTGATTATTTACATAAGTGCAGCAAGAATAGCAATTGACTGTATAGAATTTTTTAATCTGCTGGAACTTTTTATAAAGAATCTGAGATTGGACTTCTAAAAGCCTTTCAAAGCTCAGAAGCCAAGCCAAGGACTTGCCATTAGACTTCACCTGCAATACCAGTAGACTTGGTTAATTTCTTTCTTCTCAAGGTCCCCCGAATATCTGGTGGTTCCTGCACCTGCCAGGAAGTGACCTTCCTTAGTCACCATGTGAGGCTGCTGGAAATCCTGCAAGCAAGATAATCCTGTAAGCAGGCTGATTTTCCCAAGGAGCTTTACTGCTGCATAAAGTCAACCTTAGTTCCTTAAACCTGTCAGGTCACCTCCGAATCCAAGCATATCTCCCCCAAACATGACATTCCAGTCAAAGTTTTGGTAATATAGCCAGTGTTTCTAATTGTGTCCTGTTACAAAGAGAACAGATTTTTATTGATCATTTGCAAGTGACTATATTGCCACAAAATAAGAATACTCACCAGGGCACCTGGGTGGCTCAGTCAGTTGAGTGTCCAACTTCAGCTCAGGTCATAATTTCATGGCTTGTGAGTTTGAGCCCCATGTCAGGCTCTGTGCTGACAGCTCAGATCCTGGAGCCTGCTTCGGATTCTGTGTCTCCCTCTTTCTCTCTCCCCTCCCCCACTCATGTTCTGTCTCTCTCTTCTCAAAAATAAATAAAAACATTAAAATTTTTTTTAAATAAAAAAAAAGAATAGTCACCAAGAGTTTCTGAATTCTGGGGAGATCAGGTAGTTAAAAGAAAGATAAATGTTTCACTTTTGTTCACAAAGGTATATTTTGCCAAATTTCTCTAAGTCATAGGTAGTTTAAGAAAAAAAGGAATAAAGGTTTCCTTAATCTGAAAAAAACCATTAAAAATCAGTATTTTTAAAAGTCATAAAATTATAATTATCCTCAGTTTATTCAATCCTATGTAATTAATATTTGTTCTGCTTGAATCCAGTTTTTCCACTAGCTTTGAAAATTCCTACCCAGTTCATTTTTTTTTAATCTTAAAGTTATCAGAAACCTGTCTGCTAGAATACTTTCCATGATCTTCTTGAAGATGAAGTCATTTTGTAAGTCCTCTTGCAAAAGCATCAGAGTGAATCAATAACTGTATGTAAATGAAAAAAGACTTAAAAATAGCCATGATTAAAGATCTGATGAGAGTTTATTGCAATGCAATTGACAACAAATTTTTCTTATTTCAATGACATATAACATTTCAAGATAACTGGAATTATGACTGACAACATTATTATCAGGGCATACTACATTTCAAGGAACTTCACAGAACACTTTACAACATATACCTATACAATACAACATGAAGAGGCTTAGTATTACTTCTTAATTGACAACCTTCCATTTGTAATGAAACATGTCAAATAAACATAATTAGTTTAACACTCCCCTTTTATAAAGAAACAGAAAAAAATCTTTGCTTATTGCAGGGACCCTCTGGAAAGTCCCAAAGTTAGTTCAAGGTAAAAAAAAAGGCTAGAATTTGAAATTTGAGAAGCTTGTCAAAAATATAAATAAGATTTTAGAACATTCAAATAGGATTACAGGTCACTGTGAGACAATACTTATTCCTTTAGACATAGTGATAATTAAAGACTTTGTAGGCAAATACAAAAAGTTAAATACTTGTAAACACACAGTCACACATACACCTTAGATCTTTTAATAGAGAAGACTCAGCTTTTTTAAGTAATCAAGACCTGATAAAAATAAAGGAAATTATTTTGGCGCGACACAAAATGTTTGTTACTTTAAAATGTAAAGAAAAAGCTTTTAGAATCTTTTATCAAAAGCAGACCGATAGTTTAAGAAAATGTTTTCCTTTTAACAGAGAGAAAACCAAATTCTAATTTTGTGTCAGTTTATTTTTGATATTAAAATTCATTAAATTTAATAAAGTTAATCTTAGCCAGCTTGACTACATATTAAAATTCCTTTCCAATAAATCTTTTCCCACAAACTTTCTACAGCTTTCTAGTTTATGTTCTGATTTTGTCCTATGCTTTCCCTCTTTCCCATTTTGAAATAATTAGCCTCCTTTAGGACAGAATTACTTTCTTGCCCCTAACAAAAATACATTTCCATTCCTTATACCTTCTTATACTGAAAACATACATCCTGCTTTCCTTGCATTTGGAGATGTTTTCCTTATTATCTCTAATGGCTTTAATTGTACATTAGAATTTTAACCCTTGAAAACTTTAATTTTTAGTTAAAAAAATTATGAGCTGTCTTTTATGTTAGCATTCTGTGACTTGGCAAATTTATAAATATTTTTTTTCAATTTCTAGAAACATATGTTTTCTCATAGTAAATTTTTCAGTATGGTATAGGACATATTTACTAATGGACCAAATATCTTTAGTTCCTCTGTAAAAGGAAGCCTGTGTTTAATAATTAATGCATTAGTATTTTATCTAGCTTGGAAATAATCCAGATGTTTAACGACTTCTCATCATTTAATTTCACTTAGCAAAACTATAAGGGAGGAAGTTACCAAAGACATTTGGGAAACTATTTTTTAAGTAGACATACTATAAAACAGTCATCACTGAAAAATTCACCAAAAAATTCTTATCCCACTTATGTGTATTTAATTTACTTGTTTTTGATAATCATATTTAGATTACTCATGAAAATTTCATAAGACATGAAAGCAGTTAGCTTGCCATCATCTTAAATTGTTTTTCTTGCTGACGAATTTTGCAAGAGAGATAACATGAGCTTATTTGACTTGACTTTCAATAAACCTAGGTAAAATAAAATTATTATACTTAATGCTGATAACTCTAAAGACATGCCTATATTAATTAAACCAACAAACTGAAACTAGCTTTTATTTACCAAAAATATCCTAGATCGTGTGAATTTGAGAAACATTTAGTTCCTCTGATATTTCTGAGACTTAGAAATACTTAATTCATAAATGCTTGTTTTTAAACCAATTAAATAGAGCAATTTTATAAGTTAAATTTGGCACTACCATCTGGAGGTAGAAAAATACCGTGTCAATAATGTACATATATAGACATACATAAACATACAGTCAGACACAAACAGAGATCTGAGTTTTATTCCAAAATTTTGCCACGGATCGGGTGCAATACGAAACTTGCTAGTTTATAAATAATTGTATTCTGGAAGATGGAAAAGTTTAAGGTTACCTGCTTAAAAGCTTTTTGCTGATACTTGTAGAGAAGACTTTCAGCATTTGTATTTGCCCTGACAAGCAATCTTAAAGAGGCTGGGCTCTAAAGTTTTGGCAGGAGAGCCCTGTTAGCAGTTGGTATTTTAAAAGCCCTCCTCCCCTTTTTAACAGTCTTGATCCATTGTGTTAGTTATCTATTAGGGGGTTTACATTTCAAAGACATGGCAAGATTTACATCTTTAGTGGACAGAGATAAATGTAGGTTTTCTCTTAGGAGTTTTGGGTGTATTTCTCTATTATCTGAAGTCTAGGGTAATTATGGTTGAAATTTTTTCCTGTTTTTGTTGTTGTTGTTGTTGTTGTTGTTGTTGTTGTTGTTGTTAGTGCAGGACAATTGTGCTTACAGTGTCCTGGTTTTTTACAATAACTGCAGATGCCTGGAGGCAAATAGGAAAGGCCCTGAATAGACTTTGAGTTGCTCTCAGAGTTTTGCTTTTGTTTCTCTAAAGATTTAAGTTGTAAATCAAGAATATTTAATTCCCTCTCTCTCTCTCTCTTTTTCTGTATTCTTACAAGCTATTCTGAAAGAGTTGAATAGCTGCTTCTATTATGACACTCATAGGCTGGCTGGCCCATTGAACTACATTATTTTTAATTTGCCTTTTTATATGAGGGAGAAAATATCCGACTAAAGCAGAAATTAAGAGTCCTGTGCTCTGGAACTCCTGGGTTTACTGCAGTATACCTTAGAAAAAGTTGTATAAAGCTTTCATCAAAGGTCTTTGGATGCTCTCCTTTCTGAGTGCATAATTTAACCTTAGACCAATTTACTTGGAGGCTGGGGACATGGGGGAGAAGCCTCTAATATTGCTTGCATCAAGCCTTCCATATCAGCCATTTCCTGGTCATTTGCAGAAGGGGCTGTGAGAATATCTGGCCATCTATTTTTTTCTGTGAAGGATGTGTCTTCTTCTAGGGGCCATCTAGCTTGTCTGATAACTACAGTATAATCATGGAAGGGAAGAACAGCTTTAGCCAAAGGAGGTCTCTGTGAATAGGGTTGTGAATGGCTATTGATCTTTCTAATTCTTCTCTAAATTTGATAGGATCTTCTAAAAGTAGAAGTGAAAGGGCTTTACACTTTAAAAGATCTACTCCTTCCCAGGAGACATGAATTCTTTGTGGTAGGGTTCAGGATATATCCACAAAAGGTATTGCATATGAAGTCCTGTAGCTGGCAGGGCCTGATTACAGAGCCCTGGAAAGTGGGAAGAGTTATAAGGGACAGCATAAGTGAGGCTTAGTGTTTCTCCCAGATACTTCTGTTAAATTCATTTCCTGACATTCAACCTTTATATAAGTAACCTATATAACCCAGGCCTGGAAGTCAGGCCAGAGTGCTTCCTGTAAATATTGCAGGGAAATGTAAGTTAAAACAGGTAACTGGGTATTTAAGGGATTTTCTGGGGAAGTTGGAATCGTTTTGAAAGCTAAGGGAATTTGTTGAGGAGTGGAGGCTGGATTTAGAAAAAGGAAATTTATGTTGGATGTGAACTTTAATTTTTGTTCTAAGTCTAATTTTTGTTCTTTAATCTTATTAAGGGAGTCCCTAAGGCTAGACATAATACTTCTTTGTATCCACCTTTTAATTTGGTCTTTCCATAGATAACAGTAAGACACTTGTTTAGGATGAGAGCTCTCTCAAACAATTTTTTCAAATACAGAATTTTTTTCTAGTATGTCTTGGAATCCCAGTCTATTTGACTGGTTATCAGGTACACACACAGGTATGTGCATCTTCGAGATGGCGGAAGCCAGAGAAAATATTCTCATTGTTTATAAAACCAAGCTCTCAAGACATAGAACAACATGAAAGGAATACCTCATTCGTTTTTTAAATAGGGGAACTACAGCAAAGTTTCTAAACACCAGCCTAGTGAGAACCATGAACTCACCAGTCCGTGAGGCCAGCTGAAATGACAGACTTATAGAATCTGTGCCTGTGTTCTACCATGTCATCAGGTTTTTCCTCCTTATGATAAATGACACACACAAAAAAACAAAGACAGAAGAAAACAATGACCATCTCTTGGAGGAACAGGATCAATAGAGATGAAGAGTACTCATAACAAACCTTTACCAAAGTTGCTCTACCCCAGGAACTA
The DNA here is from genome assembly GCF_028018385.1 of Neofelis nebulosa. Lineage (NCBI taxonomy): Eukaryota > Metazoa > Chordata > Mammalia > Carnivora > Felidae > Neofelis > Neofelis nebulosa. The sequence goes on from NC_080787.1 coordinate 52,403,820, forward strand.
GTTCACATATTTTCTCCTGCTAATTTAAATGTAGAAAAAGAAGAGGATTCTCACCATTCTTGCTTATAACACCCCCTATAGGCAAAGACTCAGGAAACTGTTACAGTAAGCATTCTTACCTTCTGCTGGTGCTTGTCAGAGGTCCCAGGATCTCTCACTGCAGCAGCCCAGGACTGCATAGTGTCCAGCCAGTGAAGAGCCCCATGTTGTGTGCCAAAACCCAGGGGAAGAAAACTTTTTCCTTCTTCCCTTCTATGTTCTTAGCTGACCTAATAATTAAACTGACATTAAAACAGGTTAACAGGAGAAAAGCAAATTTAATCATTACCTGTGGGAGTACCACAAAGACAAGAGAGGCTCAGTGACAGATATTTGAGGCTTATATGCCATTCTAAGCTAAGGAGAAGGGAGTAGAGGTTCAAAGGGGCTTCAAAAGGAAGGAAGATAATTCACAGGAAGATGGAAGGAGCAAATGTTTGGTAAATAATATTTGCCATGTTATGCAGAGAACTCTTATGTTAAAAAAAAAAAAAGAGCTAACTTTGGTAATTATTCTATTCCTGGTACAGACTCCCTATGTGAATTCTTTTAGACAGTTAGTTAACAGGGAGGTAAAATGCTCTTCTTGAGTCTGTTGGGCCTTAATCAACTTTAGCTCAAAATAATCCACATGCCAATGTAGCATATTCTGGCATGGCCTGCCTTGAACTCTTATCACTTAATAAAATAGAAAAGCAGCAGAGTAAAATTAAAAAGCAAATTATTCTTTAATTTTTGTTTGAGAGATAAATGAATAGATGGATCAAACATTTCAATCTGATATCTTGGAGTTATGGAGTATTTATTTTAAATTAGTAATGAGCAAAGAATCTGATTTTTCCCTGACCCATAGCTTCCTTCATAACAGGGGGAGATGGGAACTGCATTTAAATCTGATAGATATAAATCCATCATTGGTAAGTACTTATGGACTACCTATTATGTTTGACCCCATTCTGAGTGGAAATGGAGACTGGAGGAAATACATAAGATAGTGATCCTGTCCTCAAGGTGCTTATACTTATGTCCTATGAATTATGTTGAGGAGATAGAACTAGCATACAAAGCTCATTAGAAGTGTTGAATATGTTTTTCTTGCTGTTGTTGTTGTTGTTTCGCTAAATTGTGTGATACAAAGTATTGAAGGGGTTCCAAGTAAGGGAGATAGAGGAAAGATGAATGGTAGTAGAAGGAAAAGATAGGTGTGATCTGGCCAAGGGAAGGAAATGCCAGGCAAAGAGAAAAACAAATGTGAAACCACAGAGACAAAATAAACTTGGGTTGTCTGTTTGAGGGCAGCAGAGACTAGCCTGGAATGTGGCCATTCTGGGGGGAAGGGAGAAATGAGGAGGAGCAGGTTTCATGGGAGAAAACTATGAAAGAGATCTCTTAAAATCCTCCAAGTCTTTTCCAAAAATACAATTCTATCCTGTGATTTGGAGTAGCACATAACTGTTTTATCCCTAGTTATTTAAACAGAAGTAACACTTTGCAAAGGCAAACTAGTCCTATCCTAGCATAGTTTTCAATTTCCTATGTTCAGTCATTAACCTGACCTTTTGCCCCAAGGAGATGACTCTCACAGAAGCACCACCTATGCCTGGGCCTGAGCAGGAGACAGATACAGAAAGCAATTATCCTATTTGGACAGTTGGTCATCAGTTATCAGTCTAGTTATCATATCTAGTCTAGTCTAGTTATCATATCTAAATGTAGTGCAAAGAAACAGCTTTCTCAAGGCTCTGGGATCTTGAACACTAGGATGATAACCTAAGATTCAGGATGTAGGAGGGGGAGAAGATTACTATCCCTGTGAAATCTCCCAAATGCTAAGAAAAGAATTGGGAAATCTGCTCATCTTTAAACGCATATTCCCCAAACTGCACTTTTCTATGGCTTTTTCTTTGACTCAAGAGCAATTGGGTTTTCTACAACAATTGTCTAACTGTTTTTAATACTTCTAGTATAAGTCAATATCACACCTGTCAGTAGACTTATGTGTACTTGGGTGTGTTTACGTGTGCTAGTCTCTGTGTTTGTTTAAGATAGAGCAATGATCAAAACAGACTGGAGCTGTACTCTTAGAGCTTATATTCCATCAGAGGAATAAGACATTTAGCAATGAACTATTTACTTATCAATCTGATAAGTTCTTTAGAGAAATATAGAATATAAAGGAGGTTTGCCAAAATGAAGACAATGCTCTGGTTACATCAACTCAGGAATCCTAGTCCATACCAAAGCTAATTTATAAATGTAAATGAATAGTGTTCTGATTTTGTGCCTTAATCTCATAAATTTTTTTTCTGATCTGTCCTTCAAAGAGGGAACAGCTCACCATGCAGATGTAATCGGAGGTAATAGTAGCGTAAGACCTCCTTTAGGTCTTCTTGGAGAATGGCCATGCTACCTTCCCTGGGACCAACTTCTTCAAGTGCAGCAGATTAATGAGCCCTTTACCTAAGTGTCTAGACTTATGAAGAAGGAAAGAGAGTTAATGTGCTTTCAAAAAACTACTGCCAACAAAGGTTAAAACAGAAAAGTGTTTCTGGTCAAATAAATTAATTTTAAAATTTGGTTAACCCAAATCTACTTTTCTCTCAGTATTTTGGTTGAGTTTGGCTGAATCACTTCAAAGTACTGGAGAATGTGGTGACTGAATAATTCCAGGATTAAAGAGAAATGAACTTTTTAAATTTTTACTAAAATACTCGGTTGACATGAGGAAATTTGCTAACGTGACCAGAAAGGATTTATATTTCAAGCTGTAGTTTTGCATGTTGCCTGTGAATAGCATCACTAAGAACATTGAAGTGTGGTCCCTTCCTTTACAGTAAAGTGCTGTTTCCAGAGACAGTACAGCCATTTGAAAAAGGGTATGATTTTACCTAACTTCACCTAAAGGTTAGTAGAAAGATGTAACATTACAAAACACATAGGTTTTTAAGGATTTAGAGACAATTTAATAGAAGACAGTGAAAATCCTAAAAGTAAATATTGTAATTGGCTGCCACCAAGAGGCAAACCTCTTTGACTTGGATCACATGAACCATAATTAGGAGACAAAATTAACTTTGGAGTTGGTCTGTGAGTTGCTCCCTCACCTACATGCCATCCGCTCATCCATACTGGACTTTATTTCCGTATATTTCCTGTGACTGCAGGAACAAATTACCAAAAATTAAGAGGATTAAGACAACAGAAATTTATTCTCTCACGGACCTGAAAACCAGAAGTCTGAAATCACGGTGTCGTCAGGCCCCTACTCCCACTGGAGGCTCTGGTAGATCTTATTCTGTGCCTCTGCTAGCTTCTGGTGCTTGCTGCATTCCTTGGCTTGGGGCTATATCACTCCAGTCTCTGCCCCTAGCTTCACATCCTTTCCTCTTCTGTATCTTCTCAATGTGCCTGTCTCCTCCTCTTCTCTTTCATAAGGATGCATGTGATGGCATGTAGGGCCCACCTGAGATAACCCAGGATTATCTCATCTCAAGATCTTTAACTTACTCACACCTGCAAAGACCTTGTTTCCATATAAGATAACATTCACAAGTTCCAGGGATTTAATGTGAACTTCTTGGGTGGGGGTCCAGTGGGGGTAGGGGTGGGGTGCAGATTTCTCCACCTAACACACCCACTACCAGGAGTTAATACTCTTTTATGTGGGTATGTATATATTTCCCACAAGAATGTCAACTTCTAGATAATAGTGTAATACATTTTTAATCCTTTATGGCACCTTGTAGAATACTGAGCCCATGATGGAGAATTAATTCTTACTACATTGTAGTAAATCTATGAAATCACATTAGATTACATATGGGGAAAATTGATTTTTGGAGGGAAAAAAAGTTGCATATGACCGAAGTCCAAGAACAAGTTGACAGAGTCATTCATCTGTGCTACATTATCATTACCAAACCATACCTGAAATAAGGTACTGAGGAAACTCAGCTCATGGAGCCCAGTTGTCCTCATTCCAGTCATGTTGTCTCTCTCAATTCCCCAGCCACTGCCCTCATTCTGGGAGTGAATTGATCTTCCCACTCAAATGTACCTTCTTCTCTGGGCTTGTCATGACTATGTATCCCACCACTGAAACTTCACCAACCTCACTCTTAGCTGCTTATATCTCAATTACCTAATGTAATAAGCTAGTCTTTCAGAACATCTCATTGATCCCACTAATCAGCTTTGTTAATAAGAGCTTCCAAGTAACATATACTTTTTAATTGTGGCCAACTTGGAATAATAGTGCTTTAATGTTGAAATCGGGGCTCAGAGGCTCAATGGAGTGTCTTAAATGGGTTTCCTAAAATACATGTCTAATAAATGGCAGAACTGGGGCATGGGTCTATTGATTCCAAATCCTGTCCTTTTTCCATTTTAATACTACTACTTCTAACCTATCAGCAGCTCAGAGGGTGCCATTAATCTTGTCCCAGATGTGACCACATTTGCCCCTATATTAGGGGATGGCCCTGCTTCCAAATTTGGGGCCATTTAAGATTTTTGACTGAAATCTATTTTCGTATTTCTTTAGGGGATTTTAAAATTTGAATTGGACATGCCTCTATATTTTTCCTTGGGCTTCTCAAGGATAGAGAAGAAGGAATGGGGTCGACCTCCTGCATCAGTGGTGAAGACCTTTCTCACCATCACTCTTCTTAATCTGAGAATTTAGAAGCATGAGAGGGAAACTTTTAAAAGTTTATTTTATGACATTTTACCCTTTTCAGTCATATAACTTTAAAAATGCTCCAACCAATTTATTTATTTAAAAAAAAAAAGAAGTAGTAGAAAATTCCCTTCTGGACTTATTTTCCATGTGCCGAGTTTGAGCCTGGAGCACATTTTTACTGCTGGAAATAGGGGGTTATAATGAAAATGCTGACACAACCTCAACCATAGAGGTGCTAGCAGGCACGGCTATAATAAATAATGTGGGAAATATTTTACACTTCAAGGCAATTACATGTTCAGCCATCTTTAGGAGAGCTGGCCCATGAAGGGTAGGGATTAGGTTTCTGTGACAAGTGTAAAAGACCCATGACTCATGAATGCCGGGAGGTATGAATGAATTACAAGAGCTGAGTGAAAGCCACATAATCACCTATCGTAGGTAAAAAATATTCTGTTTATTTGCAGGAGAGAAGGCTAGCAAAAATCCAGCCAGGACGTTTCTGCCAGTTTGGGCTTTGACGAACAAGGCTGGAGATGCCAAAGGTTGGGCAATGCTCTCTCTGAACTCATTGGGCACTGCCACATGCACAGAGAAGCTGATTTTTATTCCTGACCTTCCCTTTATCTGAATATGTTTTCAGTGGACAATAAAGTGATGACTTATGTTCCTGGAAGGATGAGAGTGTCTATACCTACAGATGGTAATATGGCCCGGGAGGCACTGGAGATAGTGACGGAACATTCACTAACTCAGTTCAACTCAGTCTGTATTCTCATCAGCATGCCCTGTCTTGTCTTTTGATTGCTACATTCATTCCTTCCTCTGTAGCTGAGAATAATGGCAGTGGCTGTTCAGGTGCCTCTTCCCAGGGGCTATTCACCTGTAGGTATAGGAAGTTTGCTTTTCCTTCTCTTCCTCTCTCAGTGCCTTAAACAAATCTTGGGGTAATGAATTAGGTTGTATGAATTACAGATTCCCCTATGTCTGAGTTAGGTGCTCCATAACAGTCTCTCATTCCGCAAACATAGCACTCGATGCACTGTACTTCCACTGCTTATTGATTGAACGCATCTTTCCTTTAGACTGTAAGCTTCATGAGGATAGAAACTGCATCTGTCTCATTGGGGCCTGTACTCCCAAAGCCTAGCATAATGCCTGGCACTTGGTAGATTAATTAATAAAGGAGTAGCCTTATGGGTTAAGGCATCTCATATAGCCCTCCATGTAACAAACAATAGTGTGCCTGATCCAATGTGCAGGCGTTGATTTAGTCATTTGGTACAAGTGAATCATACTCCTTGCCCTAGATGGGGCTCCCATTTTAGGAGGGAGATTAACTGAGTGAATAATGACAATACTGACAAAGGCTATAGAACAGTGGCATGGAGCAGACAGAAAGTTGGCAAGAGGAAGAAGTGACCAGTTTAACATATATCACTTACTAGCTGCAGAATCTTATCATATTTGGCCTTGTGTTTTTAGTTATCAGCTTATTTAGTGTTCCATTGCCCCAAGTAATCATCAGCCATATCTTCTACAGCTATATAACTTCTTCCCTGCCTCATACAGAGCATGTTATATCCAGATAATTACTGAATAGGACATCATGATAAGAGTAGACAGAGAACATGACTTCAGTTAAATTACTTAGGATGGGATGTCATCTTGCTACTTACTGATTTGCAATCAGAAGCTCATTATTAAAACTTTGTGAAACCTTTCTGAGCATCAGTCTGAAAGGATATCCCACAGTTCTATTTGGAAAATTAGACAAATAGTAATTAAATTTTATGTGTTTGGTAAATGTTTTTCTTTTTGCATCTAAATAAATATTTAGTTTGTTGACAGACGTGAGATAAATGTTGAGATAAATGGCTAGAAATTGTGCATAGGGTGATTTCCTAGAAATGGCCTAGTATTTTAGGGCACGTAATAGTTTGGCAGTGCTTAGTTGAGGCTGCATTATGTAATGAAATAGCATTTGCTTATCTTCAGTATTGATGGGTTTATTTGGGTCCATCTCTTCATGGCATTGTGTTTCAATCTGTTTACCCATAATTGTTCATCAGAACTGCCCAACTTATCATTTGAAAATCCATTAAAAGATGTATTAGCAAAGTAATAGTGGAAAGCAATCACCTTCATTCATCACTTTGCTTCCCTTATTTTTTTTTTTTTCTTCACATATGGGTAACTATAGAGAATGTCAAGGCAAAGGAGAAAGATCTCATTTCATTGATAAATTCTTTAAAATTTCTGATGGGATTTCAGCTGCTGTTTCCACCTTCCTAATGGAAGAACAAGTGGGAACTGTCCATTTCACTTGTGTGCCGGTGCATGCACACATGTACGTGTGTGTGTGGCTACTGCACATGGGGAAAATAAGAAGACCCTACAACTTTAACAGCAGTTTTTAGTCTGTTTATTACTTTGCATCACACAACTTCTTGGACTTTTTCATTCTGGTCCCATGCAGGCTGAAGTCAAACTGGCTGATCCCTCATGAGAGCCATTTTGTGTTCAAGCTTGTTCACTCTGGGAAAGAATAAGAGAAAACCTCAGGACCACAAATTTATATTTATTATATTTAAATTTTAACATGGATAAGTGCAGTATCCTAGTTAGATGACAATTTGATCAAATAATTGCCAAGCAGTTGCTTTGACACACAGATTTCCTGAAATGTACTTTTGACAATAGAGAACCCAGAGAATTAAATTATTTTAAACCCATCCTTTTGCTATCTGAGCTATGAGTATATGCCTTTATAAATACTGTATTTAATTTTTGCTTAATAAAAATGTGAAAGTGAGTCACAGTATCTCCGAGAGGTTCTCTTTAAATATTTGCAAGGCCGTATTAAGTAACATATTAAAGCACATGTATTATTGCATGTGTATACATTTTTAATTTCCAGACAAAGCCATGATTATTCAAGAGGTTTAAAATAACAGGCACTAATTTATTATCATTGGTTATAAAGACTTTAGAAGGGTGCACTGAACATTATGTTAGCATTGATGTGTCAATCTTTTCATTGAAGAATGACACATCTGAATCCCAGAACAGCCTTAATTAACAGAAAATAATTAGCATCATTTCCCCAGCAGAGAATATGAGGTTTTTTTTTTTTTTTTTTTTTCAACAGAATCCATTGATTGATAATTAAGGAGGAGTTAGTTGTAATAAAACTCCCAGTATTGCAATTTCTAATTGGCCTTTCAGGACATTTTACAGTTACAGTTACTTTGTTCCAGGCGTTTTCTGCCTTTTGAAGAGTTTTAATAAGAATCTTTCCTCTCCAAAGCCAAGGCTCTGCAGGTGATGAAGGAAAAGGACGTGGTGACACACAGGAGTGCATTAGTGTCAGGTAGGCAAAGAGGTGGCTGGAGAGCTCTTCATTTCCTTTTAAGTTCTTGTGGACACCATACCTTCCTCCTTCAGGGCTCAACTTGTTCATGGACAGGTAGGATCTGCCTAAGGGTCTCTCTCTGCAGGAAGTGTTCTGCAGTCTGGGACTATTTCTTCCTTCTCCGTGATGCAGAAATCTCTGATCATGTCCTCTTTGGGCACTTAAAGCTTTTCCTGAGGACATAGGCTTGATTAAAACCTCCCATCCCACCACCACTTAAACCTCCTTTTTATTAATTTCCTAACTTTCTGCCTGCTTTTTTGTATGCAGGACACAGCGAGGTGCAATTTTGATGTGCATATTGTAGAAAGACTGGAAACTATAGCAAACTAAAGAAGAAATAAAAATACATTCTACCAAATGTACTTTAATATAACCACTATAATTTGGTGATATTTTCATTTGGTCATTTTTTCTATACATTTTTCTAATTTTTTTATGAAACATGCATTTCTAAAAATTTAGTTTGTTTTCCTGTTTTTCTCAAAACTTGCAAAGTTGTGCCAGTTTTTGGACTGAATTAAATTACTTATTTGCTGTTCTAATTTGTTATTTGATGACTTATCTGGTTGAGTGTAAGAATACTGCTTTTCTTTCAGAAAGTATTTTAATATTTATTTGTCTTCACTTTTGATGTAAGAATGAAAGTAACCCTTACTTTTTCACTAGTATAGCACATAATTTAGAAAAATAATCAAATGAGATAAATTGTAGGAAGAAGTATGATGTTAGTTTAATAACAAAAATTAGTAAAGATTTATTACTTGTTTGGACTAAAATACAGCCATGTGATGTAACAAGCCATAGATTTTTCTTGGTTTTTTTTCTTTTTTTTTTTTTTTTTTTGGCTTGCAAATATTGAACCACCCTTGCAATCCCTGGAATAAATCCCACTTGATGGTGGTGAATAACTTTTTTTAATGTATTTTTAGATTTGGTTTTCTGAAATTTTGTTGAGCATTTTTGCATCTATGTTCATCATAGATATGCATGAGGATATGAGTAGTATAATGAATGCTTTCAGGAGAAACAGGTAAGAGATGAGATGAACAGGACAGGAAAAAGGAAAGTGCTAGAGAAGGAAGTGGTTTCACTATAGCCTAACACAAAGGGAGCTCTACAGCACAAACTGCTCACAAATCTGTCCCACCTGAAACAAAGATAAGGAAACAAAGAGAGAGGCTTTTGGAATCCTACTGCAGACACTCAGTGATCATGGGCTACTGCTTTTTTTCCTCTTCCTCTCATGAATAACAGATTAATCTGCTTTCCCATATTTGGTGGTGCTGTAGGGGAGGGGAGGCAGGAAGATTGGGAGGGTGGGGTATGGGTCCGTAGAGGCTTCTTTGTTTTTTAGAATTATAGTGTCTAATGTCAGAAAATTGAAACTACTTATTTGATTATATGATTTAGAAAAAAGTTTATTTAGCATAACATCTACACACATTTGCCTTAAATAAGAACAAATGGACAATCTGCTGTGAGAGTTCCAAAAACTGCTTCTGGCCAGAAGATTCTGAAACAACTGATGGTCTCTTGGGAAAAATAAATACACTTGAGTATATGTAGTGTTTGGTATCTTTGCTTCTTCTTCTTTTGTTTTCCCTTTGTGCTTCCTTGTTTGCCTTATCTTTGATGCCTACTTAAAAAGAAGAGCTCAAACGGATTGTAACTGTTAGAATTTTTTTTCCCCCTCAAAACAAAAGAATAGTACTCTTGTCCATAAGGCCATCAAAAACCAGTAGGAACATTTGGTGCAATCAATCTATTACAAACCAATTTTATAGCTATATAATGAGATCTAATTGCTGCTTTATTAGTCTGGCTAATATTAAAAGTGTCAGTAATTGCTTTGCATTTAAGTTGGTTTTCCAATTTAAATTGCATGTCCAATACATTACCATTAACTTATGTACTTTTTTTATTTAATAGATTTTTTCCTTTCTGGTCCACATTTATAGGATTTCCTCTTCTTAAGTAGTTCAAATGGGGAAAGGAGAGAAAAGGGATGAATGAGAATATTATACAGTGAATACTTGTATTTCTGGGATATTACAATATATTTTTCACACTGTAAGCCTGAATGGGGCTTCGATGGTCTGAGATTTCCATCTGGCCATTGTCCCAGCTGTATACAAAAGAAAAACTGAACAAATGAACTATTGTATCACAGTATAAAATGCTACTATTAGTTGAAATAACTAGATTACCTGTTTCTAATCCCTTTTATTCAGTCATATTTATTAATAAATCAAGGTAATATTCAATGAAGTAACTCAGTGATTGGCTATTGGGGGAAATCAAACAGATCAAAGGGAATCAAACAGATCATTTATGCAGTTATTTTAAACTGCTGTGGAAATGTAGCCCATACCCTGAACACCAATCATCAAATTCTGTGACCATACCCTCTTAAAACAATATTTTTTCAAAAAACAATGTACATTTATTATTATTTTTTTTTTTAGTTTATTTCCTGATTTTGAGAGAGAGCATGAGCAGGGGAGGGGCAGAGAGAGAATCCTGAGCAGGCTCTGCACTGTCAGCACAGAGCCTGACAGGGAGCTCTAACTCACTAACCGGGAGATTATGATCTGAGCTGAAATCAAGAGAAAATCCCAAGCAGGTTCAGCACTCTCAGCACAGAGTCTGATGTGGGGCTCAAACTCACAAACAGCGAGATCATAACCTGAGCTGAAATCGTGTGTCAGACGTTTAACTGACTGAGCCACCCAGGTGCCGCTAAAAACAATGTATATTTAATTCTTTTTTGGTCCATACCATCTTAAGATAAATTAAGTGAGCTTTCTGTGTTAGCAGAAGCCTAGTCTTAATTGTGGGGAAAATTTTGTGTTTCATGGAGAGCTTACTGATCCTGAACTTTCACATCAAAGACTATGAGCCAACGCCCCCCCCCCCAAAAAAAAAAGCCAACAACAAAGGACAGAGAATAAAACTGCCTCCTGGGATCTGTAAGTCTCAGGCTTCTGTGCTAATTAATCCATTCCTCTCCTTTCTGCACTGTGGGATCAATCTCATTCTCTCAAGTATCTCTCTCCAGTGCACTTGCCTTCACTTTCACCATCCTCACTCATCCAGCTTACTTCATTCAGCTCCTAAAATGCCTCTTGTGGGTTTTCTGCCTCTACACTGAAGCCTACATGCCCCTTTCACACACACATTCAGCCATGTCATTTCCTTCTTCAAACCCTTCAGTATGTGCCTATTGCTCTTAGGATGAGACCAAATGCTCAGTATGGCTGACAATGCCTGCTGACCTGGCCTAGACCCCTCACTATGCAGCCCTGCACACTGGACACATTTCCCAGTCATGGAATTCTCTTCCTCTCACCTCTTCAGGTGCTTTGTCCACATGAATTCCAGGAGCTCTCTTTACTCCCTGTACTGGGCTGAATGTCCTTCAAAAGTCCATGTCCACCCCAAACCTGTGAATATGACTTTATCTGGAAATAGAGTATTTGAAGATACAATCAAGTAAAGATGAGGTGATAACAGATTAGGATGGGCCTTAAATGCAGTGACTGGTGTCCCTTATAAGAGAGAAATTTGGACACAGAGACATAGGGAGAATGCCACATGATGTTACAAGCAGAGATTGGAGTTACGTTGCCACAAAGCAAGGAATGCCAACACTGATGGGCAGCTACCGAACTAAGAAAAGCTAGGGAAGAGGTATTGTTATGGACTGACTTTTCCCCCAATTGATATATTGTACACTAATTCCTAACATGACTTCATTTGGAAATAGATCTTTAAGTAGGTAATTAAGGTTAAATGAGATCACTAGGGTAGGGCCCTCACTCAATAATATTGGTGAAAATGAAGAAACACCACAGTGCTGTCTGTCTGTCCATTAGCACAGAGAGGTCAGGTAAGGACATTGGAAGAAGAAAGAGAGGCCTTACCAGAAACCAACCTTGCTGGCACCTTGATCTTGGACTTCAGAATTGTAATAAAATGAAGTTCTGTTGTTAAAACCACCCAGGCTGTGTTTTTTTCTCTTGTTAGCCCAAGCCGACTGATACTGGCATTGGAACACTTCATCCTCTCTTAGCACCCAAGAAGGACTCAGTCATGCTGACACCTTGATTTTGGACCTTTAGCTTCCAGAACTGGGAGAGAATAGATTTCTATTGTTTTAAGGTACTCAGTTTGATTTGTTTTGTTTTGTTACATTAGCCCTAGGAAACTAGCACAGTCTCCAAATCTTCCCTTCCGTTTCCACCTCCCCCTCTCCCCCCCTACCTAATATCTCCACCTTTTTCATTTCTCTGCTCACTTCCTTAGAGAAGCCTTTTCAGATTTCCTGCTTAAATCAGGTGTAGGCTTCATATAATCAATGAAGCAAATTGCAGAGGGGTATTTATTTATTCATTTGTGTTTAGTTGGGAGATGATTTGATGACTGTATGTCTCAAGTACTAGGTTTTAAACTCCCAAGGGGAAGCAGAAACCTTTCCTGTTTTGTTCATCATTTTATCCCCCATTCAGTGAATGAATTAAATGAAACAAACAAAAAAAGAATGTCTATGGATGATTTAAGAAGAACCAGAATGTATCAATAATTTCCCAGTTACAGATGTTTAATTGTTACATATCTTTGAACAAGTCACTTCATCTCTCTAGGAATCAATTTTCTCACTTGTGAACTAGATTATTTCTGAGGCCTGATACTATTCTAACATTCTAGGAGGCTGTGATTCTTTCTGCTAAAAATTCTTCCTGAAACATGATCACAAATACATGGTCAGGCTTGTGTGCCTGTGGGAAATAGGTCAGATTCAAGACTGACTTGTGTAGTCACTATTGATGTACCATTTATTGTGACCTGAATGTGGTAGACATTCAAAAAATGAGTGTTACATGTTACATTCTTAAAGCCTAGCACTGTGCCTGGTAATTTTAGGAATTCAATAATATTTGTTGAAGTAATTAATTAAGGCAAAGACTAAACTTCTGTGTGGAATGAAGACTTCTTACATTGGAACAGCAACAGTATACTCAAATTGTAACATTGCTGTTCTTTCTTACCCCAAATAGTGGTGACTGAAACCAATATGAGAGTTTAGAAGATCAATATTTTTCATTTTTTTCTTATTCTGTTCTTCTAAATGCCTTTATCATTGGAAAAATCCACAGAGAAGAATCAAGGGCAGTTAAAACCGCACATTGAAGCTAATTAGATTCCTTCTATCTCAACTCCATCATCGGCTGAGTCCTTAGAGTCTGTCAATGGGGAGAATCTAGAAAGAAAATGGAGATTTTTCAGAAAGTTACTTGGCTTCATGCAGGATTTTGAAAGCAACCACTTTGGGGCTTTTTCTTCCCTTTTTTCCCTGCCTGGTCTGGTCCTGAATCTCTATCCAACATGCTGTGATTCTGGTAATTTGTTAAATATCGTGCAGATCCTTAGCTCTGAGGGAGGCTTTATATCTTGCACATGTTGGGTAGTAATTGGGGATTTGTATTTTCCATGGGGAAATTTATCTCAGTGGTAAGGTTTGTTTCTCTTTTATGAAAAGATTGCTTTTCTTCTTTTCTTTTGTTTTTTCTTTTTTTTTCTTTTTTTCCCCTGAATTGGCTGTTGTGATCTCAGATTGTTTTTTGTAGGGGATGACCCATGCCAGCCCAGTAAGGTGATTATGATTTCTAATGCTTATTACTTATTGCCTTGGGCAAGGGATGCCAGGGTTTTACCATCTAGAAAGGAACTTTTTAGGGACCACTAAGAAAGTGAAGTGTTGGTTTTTATGTATCCTCAAACCAGAAAAATGGACTAGTCTGCTTTGTAATACTTATTTGAGAAAAAATTATATATTTATATAATTATTTGCTTCATGGCCATCTTTCTTGCTAGGATTTAAGGGTTGAGAAGGGGCCAAGTCTTGTTAAGAATGCCATGTGTATTCAGGGGTGCCTGGGTGGCTCAGTCAGTTGAGTGTCTGACTTCGACTCAGTCATGATCTCACAGTTCGTGTGTCCGAGTGCTTTGTCAGGCACTGTGCTGATAGCTCAGGGCCTGGAGTCTGCTTCGGATTCCGTGTTTCCCTCTCTCTCTGCCCCTCCCCCGCTCATGCTCTGTCTCTGTCTCTCTTTCAAAAATAAAATAGAACATTAAAAAAAATTAAAAGAAAGGAATGCGTGTGTGTTCAGATGCTTGGAAAAATAAAGAATCCACAACCTCTTCTTAATTCAAATTTAGTCCTCCTTGCCTAGATAGCTGGTGCCTGGGACCTCCTGAGAAATAGTAGAGAATGCATTTCCCATTTGTCCATCCAGGATCAAAACAAAAAGAATTTATCACCTGCCATGCTCTGTTGGTGGAGGGTTGCCCCAAGTTTAAGTGCCCTGTAGTTTAAAATTGTTCATGTGCAAAGGCCAAATGGACTCCAACTGCTGTGTCCCAGGTGGGAGCCAGAGTCACATTGTTCTTTTTAGAGATAGGCACTGTGTCTGTGCATCTAGCAGAAATGGGTACAGAACAATCGACTAGATGCAAAAGTAGGGCTGAGAGCATGTTTGAGGTCGTGTAAAACATGTTGCTTGATGACAAGAATCACTCTTTTCATCTAGACAAGTATTGTGTCCACATAGAGGCTAGAGTACATATGGCCTGTAAGTTGACTAGTTCTCATGTCTGTCTGGTACACACTGTGTTAGCCTGCTTCTGTTTAACAAGAATTGCCATCAATCCCATACACTAGCTTGTTATGATGGTCTTGTCCATCAACATGGGACTGGAATTTCTTAGTTCCATACCTTCCATGGGTCCCAAAGTAGAAAGATGGTGTCCAGTATTGTGCTGATAAATACTTAACAGCTTCCCAGAGGGAAAATAAAGCTGTGATTTGGAATGTTGCCCATTTCCATAGTGTAAATACTTTCACTGTGGCCAGTTTTAGGCAACAAATGTGTTGTCACTTAATGAAAATTTGGGGAGACACCTGCACAATCTGCTCCTGAAGACTAACACTACTCCAATCTAGTGCACCAGTGAGGGTGTCATAGGTACACAGTGAATCAGAGCAGGAGATGCTAGAGCAAAGTGGTTAAGATCATAGGATTTAATACCTGAACGTAGGTTTAAGTTCTGACTCGATTACTTGTACAACTTCAGAAAATTTCCTATCCTCTCCATGCCTCGATTTTCCTTCTTTAAAATGGACATAATAAAAGTACCATCTCATAGAGTTGCTATGCAGATTGAGAGTATGCATATGAAGCATTATCCATTTATCCTGGGGTAGCGGAACATGGTAGGCCAGGTGGTGGAGGAGGTGGTGTGGAGACGAGTGAGTTGGGAAGTAAGAAGGGGAGTTTAAATAACATCTTGTGCTTGAAAGTAACATAAGGGACTGGGAATAGTTTAGGAAATTTGCACCTCTGCTCTTCCATACCACTGGCACTGGGCAAAACATAAAATTAAAAATCTCTTCTGCAAAATGATCCTTATATAAAAAGGGAGCAAACAAAACTTATACTCAATTTGTAGAAATATTAATAATATAGACTATAATGTAATCAAAGTAAAATAAAATTTTTTGTATGGGTCATCTTCTAAAGATCTGGTTATTATTTTGTACTGAGAAAATTTTGTAAGGCTTTTATGGATATGTCAGCAATATTTTTTATCAAGAAAGCAATAAAGAAAGCAAAAAAAAATAAGCTTAGTGGAAATATTTAGTGGTCTTATTTGCATATAAATAGTGGAAATACTAATTTTAATATATATATTTATCAGTACTTCTCTAAGGATCCTTAATACAGGTAATAATACTTCTATTAAGCACCTAGTACTTGTCAACTGTCTTACTCTATGAACTTGGATTAATAAAATTCTATTTTCTTTAAAACTGAGACTTTAATTCAGAATGACCTTCTAACACTTAATTTGCCCTAATTAATGTTTTATTACAGGATATGCCAAATAAAGAGATGGGACTTAGCATCTATAGCTTTCTAACTGAGCAAATTTTTCACAAAAATGATTCAACGATGATTTTAGCCCTAACAATTTCATTCTCTCTGTCATACAAGCTTGGAATCTTGAATCAATCTTGGTTTCTCCCTCATTCTCTACAGTTAATCATCATGACCAATTTGGTTAATCTTAAATATTTCTTACCTCATAAGCTTGTTGTGAGCATTAAATTAAAAAGTACTGGTAGGGCTTAGGGGCACCTGGCTGGCTCAGTTGGTTGAGTATCCAACGACTTCAGCTCAGATCATGATCTCATGGTTTGTGCGTTTGAGCCCCACATTGGGCTCTGTGCTGACAGCTCAGAGCCTGGACCCTGCTTCGGATTCTGTGTCTCCTTCTCTCTCTGCCCCTTCCCCACTTGTGCTCTCTGTCTCTCAAAAATAAATAAATGTTAAAAACAATTTTTTTTTAAGTACTGGTAGGGTTTAGAATAGTGCCTGGCATATTGTAGCTAACATACTATCTCTGTCTGTCTCTCTATCCATCCATCCATCCATCCATCCATCCATCCATCCATCCATCCATGCATGCATCCATCTCCATTATTATAATGGGCACCATTATAATGCCTATTGTATGCAGCTCTTTATTTGTGGTTTCACTGAGTGCCAACCCTTTTCTTTTCTGTCTGGAGTACTCCGTGAACCTTAAACTTGTATACCTGGCTACAATTCCTCTCCTCTCCAGGCTGCAAGTGAAAGATAAGAATTCAGTGTTTTCTGCAGTCTGGCCTCAAACTGACCTTTTGGCCCATCTCCCATGATGTGGCTTGTCAAGTAATTCTCAAGATCATTACCTTCAGCTTTTGCAATTTTTCTTTTTCTGTTTTACATGATACTTTACAAATAGGCTAGAGGAAATATAGGGATTAACCAGAAGGGAGAAAAATAAAGACTAAAGAAACAGTAAAGTAAACATGGCACTTTTTTGGTCCTGCAAATCATTGAGTGAGTAGTTGTGAAATATCTAGGGAAATCTAATAACTATGGGAAACAATTTCTTTTGATTGATCTTTTTTTTAAAGATACAGAGCGTGATACCTACCAAGGTAAGGAAAGTATCTGTGTACAGTGCTTGGGTTAAGGGCCTGGAAGTCTCAATACTGCATTCCCTTACTGCCCTGCTCCAAATGCAGGGAGGGAGACAGAGAAATAAGTTGCCATTAATTGAAAAGACCCGTTTTTATCTGATGATAAAATGCAAGCTCATTTAGATCATTTACATATCCAAAAATGAGAACTTAGCAGAGATCCAAACGTAATGCCTAATTAAAAAAAAAAAAGATTGAAAGATTGAGTGTTGCTTTGAGTCAGTCTTCAACTGGTAGCAGTGTATTCACATATTTTGGAAGTGATGTGGATTTCAGTATGGGACCATATAAAGAAGTGAGCCAAAATATTTACCCTGTAATCAGTAAATAAACCCTCTGATACCAACAGAGCAAGTTATTTTGATTTTTAAAAGGAACTGGAGTGACCTACTCCACCCAGCATACATTCTATATAGATTATTACACATTGTAGGAAACTACTTGTTAAACACACATAATTTTGAGGCAGGCTGAGAAATTTAGTGAATACACTTAAATGCTTAGAAATTCTTAAGGACAATGAAAATAATGTTATGAAGGCATTAATGTGCCCCCTAATGCAAACTCAAAAAAATGGTGAAGCTATCAGAATTATTTAGAGTCATGGGAATATAGATATTGAAATGGGGTTTTTAGGTTTCTGAGGGGAAAAAAGAGATTTTTCTATTCCTTTGTGTATGGAGGGCGGGCAGTTTGTGTTTGGTAGCAGACACTTGGCATTTGGTTAGTCCCAGTTTTTGCTCCAGAGTAAAACCATATTGAGTAAGTTGACCCTCTTACCTTAAAGGTTACTATTGCTTAACACACTGCAGATTTTTAACCTGGGGCCACAGCATGAGCTGGAAGAAGGATTTCAAAACCTGTGCCCAACAACACAATCAGCTCTATTATGTGACTTGTTTCATGTTACATCCATGCTTTATTGAGTCCTGCTTCTGACACATTTGTTTTAAAGGGATTTGTGTGTTTGCTTGCTGTTTCCCCGTCAGAGGGGATATCTGTTTTTCAGAAAGAGTTGTTGTTGTTGTCCTTGTTGTTGTTTTCTTCCTCTCTAAAACAGATCAATTTGGAGAAGTTGATTTCCTGAGCACCAGCATACTATTAACTTTGAATTGCTGAAGGCCAGTTAGAATTCAGAATATTTAAAACTGCAGAGTGCTGCAGAATAATTCCTTCTTTAGGAAAGGATGAGATGTTCTGGGAGAAAGATCAAGTTGGTGTAATTGACATGGACTGTTTTGTTCATAAGTCTGTGTAAGCGAGTATAGCATCGTATGTCTGACTTCCTATCTGACTATGAGCTCCTTGACAGTGGAATCCATTATTATTCATCTCTGCATCCTCAGCCACTCATTTGGCACATAGTGGGTGCTCAATAAATGTGTGAATGGATAAAAGAAATTTAAATTACTTGAACTTCCCCTTTGAGCTCTCAAGAATACAGCAGCACACATCTACATGAAAGGAACCTATTTCTGTTCAATAACCTCCACTCCAACGAGTTACAACAAGAGTGTTATCACTAAGCAAGGCTCCCTTTTATAAAGCATTAATAAGTGATTCCCAAACCCTTGAGCACATAAAGAGATGCAAAAGCTGAAGCCTACAGTGTTATATAAACAAGGTGTGTGGCCTCCAAGAAAATGCTACCATTTTCCTGCCAAGAATATAAGTTAGGATCAAAGTGAGGCACCCTTGGTACACATCTAATGTAAGAGATGACCTGGGGCCACTTAGGTGCCTGGAACTTCCTTGAGAAATAACTTCATTTATTCATTCATTGAATAAACACACACTGGCTACTGTGCTGGATACTGAAGTAGACACAAATAAAAATAAAAATGTGGTCTCTGCCCTCAAGAGGTCCACAGTTCAGTGGAAAACATTTAGCCTTTGGTTTCACCAATGTTATTCAAATAAATATTAATTAATGTTATAGTTAACACAAGTTGGGCATGACACCTGATGGGCATCAAGTTTGCATCAAGTCATGGAGCATTTCGTGTTTATTTACACTCTTTTATTCAGTGCCTAAGGTGAACTTGGAAGTATAGGTGTAAAAATGAAGATGTGGTCTTTGCATTCAAGGGCTCACAGTGCAATGGTATCATCAGAATAAAACACCCAACCAAGCAAAAGTCTACAAAACACTGATGTGGAAAGTGATTGGTGCAAAGAGAGAGCATCAAGAGAAGTGGACATTAGAACTGGGCATTTTCAAATGCTGTCTGTTTATTACTTTGATTGGTTCAATGTGTTTCCTTAATAGGGAAGAATATAATTTTGTTCACAAAAAGCTTCATGTGGGCAGAGAAAAACCAGGCTGTATGATTTTGGATAAACTCCATCTCTCTGATTTTCACTGGGCTAGAGGAACTCTAAGGCATTTTGGAATTTTAGTGATAGACCAGTATCCAGGTATACATAATTAAAAAACCCTGGAACCATGCAGAACAGAGTGTAATGAAGTCCTAAAGTGAAGCTCAGATCCTCGAGTGAAGCCCAGACTCAGAATCTCAGACAAACATTCATGATGTAAGCAAACCAAATTGAACTTTAACAAAAGAACATGTTAACTCAAGTGTATTACTCTCTACAGTTTCCCAATAAGATACTTATTCAGGGGGGAACACAGGTAATATTGGAGTACCAAGTTTTGAAATTTTCATCAGATGTGAATCAGTGATTTCCATTTTGAGGATTTGGAAAGCATGAGAACACTGAGGTCTCTAGATTGTGTGGAGAATCATTTTTTTTTTCCTACACACATGCCTTCTTATCTCTGTCACAGTCACAACCCAGTGAATTTTTACCATTGTACATTAACCTATAGGTGACGACAGTTCAGCCAAGAAAAAAGGGGGTTGAGCGTATGGCATTTTCCTTCCTGAGAATTGTCTGTTATGTTCTTGTGTATTCCATGTACTTATTGCTTTGGGGATGTTTTTCCTCCCCTTGCTTAGAGCAATGAAGATTTGGTGGATTATTTAGTACAAAGAAGTTGAGCATCCTAACCTCTATTCTGTGTACCCCATACCCCCAATAAAAGAGGTCCTGAACTAAATTGTTTGGCTGTCTAAAGACTCCTCAGGTTATTATCAATCACTGAAGAAAAAAAAGTTTAATCTGTTCTCAGTCTACCTCTGTAGGCTTTACTTTAAGCCTTTGTTACCCTCTCCTGAGAAAAAAAAATAGTAGCTTTTTATTTTTGTATTTGAGAATGTCTTCCACATTTGCCTGGCCTAGCAACACTCACCTAGCCTATTACTTGACTAAATGAGGACACTGGGGGTGGTTGGGAGGATGCACTTTCTATGAAGTTTAACTTACATTCCTTGGTTAGTTGCGCCAAAATTGTGCCAAGGATTGAGGCATAGTTAATGAATTTTACTTTCCAGAATTATCTTTCTCTTCTTCATGAACCCTAGGTCATTATTTGGCCATTACCGGTTTATAAATTTCATATTTTATGATGCAACTATAATAGTCACAAATGTTTTTGGGCCTTCAAATGAAAATTACAGTGTTTGGACACTATCTGCCATATAGACTGTCAATTTTAGAGGGTGATTATAAAAAATATGTGCAGTTGGTAAACAGCAAACTTACTGCTTTGCTCTGAGAGCCTTTACCCATGCTGATCCTGTCTGCGGCTCGATTTTCTTCCTCCCCACGCCCTCATTCCCCACGTGCCTGATGAAAATTACTCACCTTTCAAGTTTCCACTTGGGCTGCTTCTCTTGACTTATCCCAAGGATAAATTTCCCACCCCCTCCCACATGTGCCCTATTACACTCTGTAGATACTAACAGTATGGAATTTTTAATACCTTCTCAGTCAAATTTGTTTATATGTCTGATGCCTCAGCCCAGTCCATCTAAATTGTGTGAGCTTGATTAGGCCAGCAAACTATGTTTTCCTAAGAGGACATGGAAAAAGAAAGACAGAGATAAAGTCTATTTTCTCTACTCAGAGCTACAGTGTAATGCATACAAGGCAATAAAGCTTATTGAGTAAAATTAGTGGAATTTAGCCTCAACTCTCATGCATCAAAGATCCAATAAATACTATAATCTAGATGTTGTTTTTTTCCTTTCTCTTCACCTAAGTAAATAGGAGCAACATAACTTTCCAAAGATGGTAGAGACATCAATGATACAATTCTTAGATCTGACAGAACTCACCACATTGCATTTTAAACTATGACACGATACTAGCCCAAATGAATATTTTCTGCTTCCAAGTAAGTATCTGCAACTTGGAAAGTTAAACATTTGTCATGAAACTGTTGCTATTGTTCAGAACGAAAGTTTTCAAACTTCTTTTGTAAAATTGTTTTTGCAGTCCTTTTTGAATATCTTCCACAGGGCAAATCTTTATCTTTGGAGGTCGAATTAGATTTCTGGAAATAGCCATAGGTTTTTGGGAGCTGGGTTGGCTGAAGATGTGAATGCTTACACTGTGTAATGTCAGTTTTGGCTGTTTTGGTATACTATGCCTCAGGAGAATGGCACCTTATATAATTGTAAATTGCCTCACATGGGGAATAATACAACAGCTGGCCGGCTTCATCTCTTCTTCAGAATTCCATCTGTGTGGTCTGCTGTGCATTGACCTATTTCTACAGAGTTAATAAATGATTGCTTCTCAAATTATTTTTTTATAATTAGAATCTACACACACACACACACACACACAACCTCTCTATGCCTTATTCATCAAAGTCTGCTTTTCATAACCTTCAGCATGACAGCCTTGCTATTTACTAGCTGTGAACCTGTGGGCAAGTAACTGAGCCTCAGTTTATTTATCTGTGAAATGTACATCATTATGTAGAGAGGGCCTGTACCTCTCTCAAAGAATGGTTGGATGATTATGTGAGAAAGTGAACATGAAGTTACTGTGTACACTACAGAGCCCTGTAAAGCTACGTTACAATAGAGGAGATCACTACACTGTGATCTCTTCTTGTCACATCTCCATGAAGTCTCTCCTGGCTCCCCCTGCAATCACTTGACCCAGAGACAATGCAAACATTCTTCCTTTCTGGTGCCCCCATTGTTATATACACTATTCTGACAGTGTCTGTAATACTTTACAGCACTCATTATTTTTGTTTATTTGTTTTGCTTCTCTGCTCCCCTGACAGTCCAAGCTCCTTAAGATCAGGACCTGTGCTAGAATCTTATAAGTATCCACTGTTCATATCTTGGCACCGAACAAGAGTTCATTAAATGAGTTTTATAAATAAATACAGAAATTAGTTGTCTTGGTCACTACAAAATACAAATTTCAATTCCAAGGCAATATACCTGTTGTATTCTGCCATTATTCTTGATGATTTTGACATTTGTGGGAGACATTCTAATTGTCCCCCAATGTCTTTGTTCCCCAAAAGGTTATGCAAACCTGAGATTTGGCTAGGCACATGGTCCATGAACTACAGACTGTTGAGGTGTGATGATATTGCCAAGACATGGTCAATTATGTGTGAGCTGGAGCAACAAGACAGAGTCTCTCGATTTCTGAATGATCTCTTCTTTGGTCTCCTTGCCTATATCTGGGCTGTTATGAGAGAGAGAGAGAGAGAGAGAGAGAGAGAGAGAGAGAGAGAGAGAGAGAAATAGACGTTTATCTTATTGAAGCCATTGTGTGTTGTGATCTCTGTTACAGCTGCTTAAATTATACTGTAATAAGTACTCTTATGTTCATTTGTAGATTCCTCCTAATTCATGCTTTGGCCATCAGTTCTTTTGCCTCCTTTTCTTCACTGCATCTTAGATGCCCTTTTAGTCATCCTCTTATTCTTGTTGACACTGATTATGACCTTGTTCTCAAGATCTTTAGTATGTTACTCTGTAACTATAGCAATTCTTTGATCTAGATATCTAGTTCATTGACATTGTTAATTTCTCACTATAATTATTTTTTCTGATTCTCACTTAACTTTTTTAACCTCAGTAAGATCCCAGGTTTATCTTTAAAATCACTCCCTGGCAAAGCTAACATCCTGATGAAACCCAAACTCCACACCGTGTACTTAAGCAGCAGGATATTTCTGAAGAACAGCACAAGACCACAAAACTAAGCTTATGCTTTCCATACCATGATTTTCTCTCTTTATCCCTTCTTACTGCTACACCACAATTCTTAGATGAAAACATTTCTTCAAAATTCATTTAAAAAAAAAACACCAACAGGGGTGTCTGGGTGGCTCAGTTGGTTAAGTGACTGACTCTTGGTTTCAGCTCAGGTCACAATCTCATGGTTTGTGAGTTTGAGCCCCACATTGGGCTCCATGCTGAAGAGCAGAGCCTGCTTGGGATTCTCTTTCTCCCTCTCTCTCTGGCCCCACTCCCACTCACTCTCTGTGTCTCTCTCTCAAAAATAAATAAATAAACAAAAAAATTTAAAAAAAACCACCAACAGGTTTCACATTTTTCCACCTTTGAAATTACTAATTTGCTCATGTCTTTATTCAAATGTTGCCTCTTTATTACCATGAATAAGGTGTTTCTGCATCCATCAAAAGCCAACCCCATTCTTGGGCTTAGGGTCCTACCCTATCTTACATTGTTATGGTCTTCCTTCTAGCAACCATCATCCATTTCTCCCTCTCTACTGTATCTTAACCATCAGCAAATAAGTGTGCTATTTTATCTCCAACTTAAACAATTTCTCTGTTCACCTACATCTCCCTCCACCTACCTCTTATTTCTTTGTTTATGCATTACAAAATTTACTGGAAGAATTGTCTGTAGTCTCTATACCCACTTCCTTACCTCATATTTTCTTTGTAAGCCATTCAAGTTAGGCTGTTTCTCTACATCTGCATTGAGGCTGAACTAATCATAGTCACCAATGGCATCTATGTTGCCAAATAGTCTCTTCTCTTTTTATTTTATTTCCTCTCAACTAAGCTTTCTAATCAGTTAACATCCCCTCTATTTTGATGCCCTATATATGTATTTTTGATTTTGTGATAGTATATTTTCCTGGTTTTGTTCATACCTCGTTGGCTATTCCTTTTCCAGCTCCTTTGCTACTTTTTCCTCCTATACTTACCTAAATATTAGAATCTTCCAGGTTGTGACCAGGGCCTTCAATTTTCCAGAATCTTCAAGAATTTTGTCTTTTCTTTCACTGCTCTGCCCCAGTGCTGGAAACAGTATTGGGCACGTAGTAGGACCTCAATAAATATTGGTAAAGTGAATGCATACATTATCTGGCTTCTTAGAAAAAAGTGACTATAAACAAGAAGCAAACAAACAGCAACAACAAAAGTGGCAGTAAGTAATAACCCTCTCTCCTCCACATATCTACTTTTGTAAGTCTCTGAGACTTTTGTCCACTTATAACTTCTCTCTCTCTTTCTCTCTATATATACATATACATATATAGACATATATATGTATATGTATATATATTAAATATATATATTATATATTAAATATATATATTTATCTCCAATGGATTGTTAAAAAATTACTATATGATTTGATTAACTGAACAACTGATTAGATAACTCAGGTTTTTTTTTTTTTGATAACTCAGTTTTTAAACTGATTTCCTTCAGACAGGTTTTCTTTCCCCTTGTTTTGAATGTTTTTATTGTGTTAACATACATAAAACAAAATTTGCCATATAACCATTTTTAGGTGTACAATTAGGGGAAATTAGTTACAGTCACAATGTTGTGTGACCATCATCATTATTTCCAAAACTTTTTTAAAAATTTTAATTCCAGTGAGGTTAACATACAATATTTTCGGGTGTACAATATAGTGATTCAACAATTCTATACAATACTCAGTGCTCATCATGGTAATCTTTATCCCCATCATGTACTTTACCCACCCCCTTCCCACCTTAAAAAAATTTTTTTTTTTTGTAACTTGAATTGTGCAAGCAAAAATTCTAATTAGAAGGTCCCTCTAAGAGAACGGTAAATTCTAGCTTTCATTCTACTATGTTGCGCTCCACCTTTTCCATCTTTATAAAATGGAGAAAGCACTTTGTTTGCAGAGTACTTTGAGGTCAGGAATGAAAGATCTGGTAAGTCCATGGCATTATAAGTACAATGTGTTTAAAGTGGCCTACACTGTTTTCATAGGACCATAACATGTTCTAATCCATTTAAGAAGCTTTGTAAGTAGTCAGGTCTCCAATCCTTAATCCACCTCCTTATGCCTAGGTAGTGAAGCATAGAGGGCTTTAGGTACCTACAATTACTGACTGTTAAGGTACAATGACTAGCAAAAGACAGGTTAGGCAATGGTATTTGAAAGAAAGCATTTCCAACCTGTGATCCCATGACACAGAGAGGGTTGGGTAGTCTGGGCATATGCTGAGATAGTACATCTTCATTTATGGTCTGATCTTGAATTTGCCTGAATTGTCCATAAGACCAAGCCACCAAATAAGGGTAGGTAATCATCATTCTCACTGAGTGTTAGGCATTACTGATTTTTCCAGAAACTCAAGCCAAAAATTCATATTTTCAAGTGTTTATACACCTAGTAAGCTAATTTTTCTCAGTCCTGTAATCCTCACATAACTGCCCCAAATATTTTATGTCCAAGGCCTCTCTCTAATTTTAGCATCCATCCTTATATATTCTAACTAATTAAAGAATAATGTACCATTCATGATGTCCTTCTGAAAGAACTGTATCACTTAGTGTCTGTCTGATGACTGAGTTAGGATGGTGGCCAACAATTCCACAGTGAAAGTCCTACTTGATGCATCTGGAGTACAGACAATACAATGAAATAAACTCACCTCTGCGTGTCTACCAGTTTATTAGACCTTCCATCTACATATGTATGCTTTGGTCTTCCTTTGTAAATTGCAAACCAGTCAAAATTCTCTATGAGATGCAAGGAAACTTCAAATGTAACTACTTTGTTGTGGGCCAATAGTTATTATCTCCTTGCAAAGAAATCTATCAGGAACAATAGATTATTTATTGGTCATCTTGACCTTTTCCTTTGTCTTTTACTTTTGTAAAATAATTTGTTACAATCCAATCTGCATAAGGTCTGTTACTTTTTGTTGTTATTAGTTGGCTTTTTGTTGTTGTTGTTGTTGGCTTTTAAAGAAATACTTGAAGGTATTAGTTAAAAACTTTATTTGGTGGTCATCAAGTATGGCCATCCATTATTTGTTCATTGGTTGTTATATATTTCATGGAATATGCTCAATATTTAACTTTCAGACTTTGTAAAGGTAGGATTAAATTTTCTCAAGCCTTGGCATCTGAAGAAAGAGTGAGTGAATTATGGACTGTCATATTTTATTGCAAATAGAAATTTTATGAGACCTTGTAAATTGTTTCATTGATTTGGTATCTGTCATAACTCAACATTTCTAACTCTGAAGTTTGATTTTTTTCCACAATGTCCAACTTTTAAGTGTTTATCCAGCTGAGTACATAAATAAGACTGTAGACAGATGATTATTGTTAATTAAACTGTGGTTGTTTACTGATTCCCGTGGGACTGGGAGTGCCACTTCTTGGGAGGTGAACAATGTTTAGTCTGACTTGCTCTTTGTCTTGTGTGTTTGAATGCAGAGTAATGTAACATGATTCAGACTTTATATGCATGTGTGGTAAGGAAGAAAGCTAGTTTCAATACCCACACACATGTAATAGGAATACTATTAATGATTTTTGATGCTACAAAAACTGTTCAGGTGTGGTCACCTAAGATGTTCAGGTCCTCAAGATTAGGGGGTTGGGGTGTTCCAGGAGGGAGTATAAGGAACAGACAAAGGTGTGTATGTATGTGTATATGTATGTATGTATGTATGCATGTATGTATTTATTGTTTATTATTTTAGGAATCTCTTCAGCAATTTTTTCATAATACTACAGATGGATTTGAAGGTTTTTTTATGAGCTTCTAAACTTCCTGGATTCTGGCAACACATACAGGAGAGATTCTTTCAACTACCAAAACTTCCCATCCCAGTTTTTGTGGTATCTCATCCTTATAAGGTAAGTGTGCTCTTATGTTTAGGAGTGTAAATGGTGGTGGGACTGGGTACATTAGTATTCTACTTTCCCTATAGAGAGCTCCTTTCTAACTCACCAAACTTCCTGGGTGTACTCTTGCACTCCTCTACTTTTCCATAGTTATCAGGAGCCTCCCTAGAAAGGAAGCTAATCTGGACAGTGTCATTTACTCCAGATTTCCAATTTCTCATTCTCAGAAAATGTGTATTTTATGTCTGATATCTAACCATTAGCTAAATTCATAATTATATCCAAAGAGATGTTAAGAAGTTCTATGCTATGATTCTTCTCCTCCTCCTCCTGATAATGTATATTTTAACGAGGACCTTGTAGAGGCAATGGTAGAAGGTTGATGTGACGTAATAGACTGGCAAAGAGACCTTTTGATCAGCTGAGACTCATCAGTTTAGTCATCAACCTGGGAAAAGTCACTATTTTGTCCTGATTGGGTGCCATTAAGAACAGCGAGTACTTATAGAGGCAGAAGTGAATCACAGGTGGGACAAGCACTTCCTTCTAGATTCTGTTAATTGTAACTAGGGCTAATTGGGCTGGAATTGTCACTGCACTCAAAAGAGAAGACAGAATGATTCACTACTAGGATGAAGTTTGGCAAGAATTTAGGGGGATTGATTTGGAGATGATCATTGTTAGGAATTTAATCAGTGCAAGTTGTGGTGAGAGGAGAGTGTCACTTGTTCTTAAAT
The DNA here is from genome assembly GCF_028018385.1 of Neofelis nebulosa. NCBI lineage: Eukaryota > Metazoa > Chordata > Mammalia > Carnivora > Felidae > Neofelis > Neofelis nebulosa. The sequence goes on from NC_080787.1 coordinate 52,431,771, forward strand.
TTATATTTTCTTATTCTGATCACAACTTCTGTCTTGTGTTTCATTATATCTTAACATAAGCTCATATACACATGCAAATAAATGTTTGAGTGTTACATACTAGTATTCTTCTTCCTGGTAGTATATGTTTTGATAAGGAGTTTCTGCAGACAATTACCTTAGCTGTGATGAATGACTTTCACTGTAAAAGTTTCACAAACATAGGAAGTTGGTAAAAGATATATTTGAGGTCAGAGCCTTACGCTACCCTCTTATCACACTCTGTCAGAATAGGACACGTGAGTTTGGCAGTGGGCCTGGGAAAAGTCACTACACTGTCCCGAGTGAGTACCATTTACAGTACACAGTACTTAACAAAGGCACAGATGTGGCAGCCACATTCTTAAAGATGGTGGTAATTATGTATAAGAAGTGTTAGCGAGGCTGGAGTTGCCATTGCACTCATAATATTCATCAGTGAGACACAGAGATTTGGCAGAAACTTGGAGTCAGATGGATAATGATCACTGGTGATAATCTGGGCAGTGCAAGTCATGAGGAGAGAGCACAGTGGACGGAGTGTCTTGAGTTTAGGTCAAGCTGGACAATCATAGGAGGACTATGAGGAACTTTACTCTTCAGAACCTATGGTGGGGAGGTTAGAGAACCTATTGTCAGTCCAGTTTTACTACAGAGTCACAACACACCTATGGGAATGGACAGGGCATAGTTCTTAGTGTCCAATTACCATGACAGTGATCAGCTGGATGGTTACTATACTGCTCTTGGTCAGACTGAACCCTAATGTCTGAGAAGCCAACATGTAATATATGCAAAAAAGAAAACAAAGTCAACTTAATGGACAGCACCAATAAGCTTCTTTTATGGACTATACTTTTTACCACAGGGAGGTAGTAGTGGTAAAGTGATAACACTTCATTGAGCAAATAAATGAAAATGTCCAGTACACTCTTTTTAGCAAAGTTTCCCTTTTATATGTGTAATGGGGAATGGTATTGCTATATTAAGCTATTACAGACTTCCCTTGCAAGCTTATTTTTGTCTCCAGTATTATTACCATTTCAATTTATAGTGCATTAGCATAAATGATTGTATTATAAAAGAGAGATACTTTTTACCTATTGTCCTACACTTAATTATCCTTTAATTAGGCTGGAAACCACCATAACATGATTAGTATAATTAAAAAAACATTAAATGGATGTTTTAGATTTTCTGCATTAAAATACATGAAATATTTTGGATGGGGTTTTCATATTGTCTTTTTTGTATGAAGTATATTTTAGGGCACATCTAAGGTTATGTGATAGAATATTAGAAGTAGTTCATGTTTATATTTCCTTACTGCTCACATTCACTCTGTGATAGTATTTTTTCCCTCCATTGTATGTGTTATCTGAATGGCATTTTTACAGATGGTGGCAAAAGCCTGTGGCAGTCATTAGATTTGATTTGTGTATCTAAAATAAAAGGAAAGAATAAAAAGGAAGATGTGAAACTTTTAATACTATCAGAAAAATAATATTTTTATATTAAGGAAACTTTAAATAAAAATAAGTGTTAAATAGAAGTTGAGGGGCACCTGGGTGGCTCAGTGGGTTAAGTGTCCAACTTCAGCTCAGGTCATGGTCTCACAGTTCATGAGTTCGAGCCCCTCATCAGGCTCTGTGCTGACAGCTTGAAGCCTAGAGGCTGGAGCCTGTTTCAGGTTCTGTCTACCTCTCTCTCTGCCCCTTCCTCACTCGCATCCCATGTCTCTCTCTCTCTCAGTCTCTCTCTCTCTCTCTCTCTCAAAAATAAACAAACATTAAAAAAAAAGATAGAAGTTGAGTATAGAGTGTGGCACTTGTAAGCCACTGAACACTCACCATATTATGACGATAGATAAAAAGTTAAGATTTCATCACTTCTGTTTGAAAGTTTCCATGTTAAACTTGAAAGTATCTCCAAAACTTTCTAGGTTTTTCTTTCAATGGGGGGGTGGATTAAAATTTGATACTGTTTTATCAAATATTTAAAAAATTATGTATGACCATCTTGATTTATATCACCTATCCAAGAAAAATTATTTAATGTATTTGAAGATTGTTTGAAAAATTCTATAACTTTATAATGTTTTTCAAAAATCTTTAAGAGCTCATAATTCTCTCTAAATTAAAAAGGGAATATATGGAATAACTAAGGGTCTTATACTCTTTAATATTTTCACCCACTTAAGATAATGGGAAGATGTTTTATGGATGATAAGTTAGGAGCATTTTTGGAAGTTTTATTTAAGTTAAAAAGTAAACAATTGTGTTTTTTTTTCTAATCAGTTTAAAAAACCAAAATATACACTTATTTCTGGTGGTTGCAGTATAAATTCTAAATTGGCTATAAAAACCAGTGTGATATTATCTAGAAGTATTAAAAATATCCACATTACTATGACCTGGAAAAAAATTCCACTTCAAGATATGTATAAATTACAGTAATTTCTCCAACTTCGGTGTATATTCAGATCCCCTGAGGATCTGGTTAAAATTAAAATTTGAATTCAATAGGTTTGGTTTGGAGTCTGAAATTCTACATTTCTGGGTATAGAATTTTATCTCTTAGATGGTGCCTATGATGCTGGTCCATGGACCAACTTTGAGTAGCAAGGACTAGATAAGTGGTTCTCAAAGTATTTTTCCCAGACCAGTGGCATTGGCATCACCTAAGGAATTATTAGAAATGTAAACACTTGGGCCCCACATCAGGCATACTGAATCAAACACTCTGAGGTGGGGCCCAGAGATCTGTGTTTTAACAAATCTTCCATGTGATCCTGATGTGTGTCAAAGTATATCAGGGTACATATATAGGAATTCTTATGATGGCATTGCTTATGAAAGCTCAAACTGGAAAAAATGAAAAAATCTACCAAAAACTGATTTAAAAAATTATGATATATTTACACAGTGAAATACTACATAGCAAGGAAAAAACACAAATACTAGTTGTCTATAGTATGGATGAATATTTGTTCAACAAATTGAGCATGAGAAACACAACATAAAAGAATAGGTATGTATCATTCCACCTATGTAAAGTTGAAAAAGAATTACCAGAATTTTAGGGATGCCTATATCAGAGGTAAAACTGCAAAGAAATAACATGGTAACTGTGAAAGTCAAGGCAAAGTTTACCTCTTAAAGTGAAAGAGTTGTAATGTGATGATGGGGAGACCAGCGAGGGGGATCCTGCAGGGCTGGCCGTGTAATGTGTTTTGACCTCAGTGGTGGTTATGTTGGTAAGTATATGAATTATTGCTTTGTAATCATTAATTCACTTAATTTAGGTTTCATGCACTTTTAAACTTGCAAAAATACAAGAAAACAATGAAGCATATTTCTACCAGATCCATTTTATAATGATGTTTCTCTTGGTTAGTGACTGAGCAATTATTCCAATGGGAATTACTCTGTTGTCTGCAAAAACTTATTTTTACAGCAAATAAAAATTCAGTCTAGTGTCGCAGGGTATAACATTGAGAAAGGATATGTATGGGTTGGACAAATTGCTCTGTAGCATTGTACTCTATAATACATAAGGTTTGATAGCAATTAATTACAATATTAGAGGTGGTTTTATTCCCTTATATGATTATATCCTTGGTACAAAAACAACATGGAGGGGGGGCACAATTGGCCTGATATGGTAGACATAGGATGTTTGCCTGACTGCTTCTTCTCTGTGCAAGAACTGTGCTCCCTCCCCTGTGGCTCTGGCCAAACTGCCATTCATGGTGTAACCTGCCTGCACCATGGTAGTCATGTGACCCAGGCCTGGCCAATCATGGGACATTGTCTTTCTGTTCACAGTGATGGATCTCAAAGCAGAGCTAATCCTTCTGTTACATGTGCTACAAGGACGCTGGAAGTAGAGTTCTATCTATGTGTTAGGGTTAATGATTTTAAGGACCATAGAAGACTGAACATTTAAGGGCCATTTTCTTTCCACTTGGAAAGAAGAGACTTGAAAATGCAGTGCACAAGAAAGAATACAGGGTTTAATGGTGTTGGAAAGAGAAGTGTGATTTTTTTTTTTCCCTGAGCACCTGGATCAAGCCATATTTAAATCCACCAGATGAGCCAATAAATTATTACTGCCTTTTGTTTTATGTTGTTGCTTGAGCTACTTTGAATTTAGTTCCTAGTACTTACAAAGGAAAGAATCCTGGTTAATTTCTAAACACATTTTAAAATATTTCCACAATTCACAGTCTAAAATTGCTTAATTTCTTTGTGTGCTTTGGTCTCTTGATCAATATTGGGGATAAAAGAGTTGACTCATAATTACTTTTGCTAATGTACTAATATGGATAGCTGACCACTGGTTTGTGTCTCTTCAGTTGCAGGGATTGCTTTCTCCACACTACTGTCAAATTGGAGAGACGTTAAAATAAGGACAGCAGCAGAATGTAATTATTGTGACATCTCAATAAGGTTTTCTTATTTGCTCTCATTCCATAAACTTTGAAGATGTTAACTAGTCAATCTCACTAAGTGAAAGGCTTATCCATGGCTCAGGAAATGTATACACAGAGTCCAGAGGTGAAACCTCAGGCTGCTAATGCCTCCATGGTTGCAGGCATGCTTTGAGGAAAGCTTCTCCAAGAAGGACTAGAAAGCAGTGGCTATGCATTAAATAACCTTGAATCTCACCTGACAGAGATACTGATTTACTCGTGTAGGGTATGACCATGGCATCAGGATTTTAACAACCCCCCAAGTGATTCTGTTGTGTAGCCAAACTTGAGAGGTGCTGCCAAGAAGAGACTGTTGAGCCTGCATGGCCTACTATGTAGTGAAGTCTGGGTCACAACTCATAGACTTTGAAGGATTTGGATTATTTAGTGTCAATGGAGAGACTGGGGGTGGTGTATAGAGAAGCAGACAGCCGTATCTTTTGGAAGATTTGGGGGTTATCCTCAGATGGCACCATACCACAGTGGCCTTGGGCTACTTGCAGTGCCTCACCTGGATACTTGATCCTGGCAGGGTCCCCAGAGTGTGCTTCTCAGCTAATCACAGGGAATCATGCCTGGGCCTACTTTCATTTACCGCTTGCTGCTGCAATCACTCCCCACAGATTTCAGCTGCCTTCCCTCAGAGCTCCTTATTTCTTCCTACTCATTAGAACAACAATAGCAAAAAGCAGAAACCAGAGGAAGCTACAGGGGAGGTTCTTAGCCAAAGATTCAGAGATCCCAATGGGCAGAAATGATCGTTTTGGGAGAAGGTCATCTGTAAAGATTTCTAAAAATATTCTTCCCATTCCTCCATATCCAATATCTATCAGTTGCTTCAAACTCAGGTAATTTCCATAGGTAACTCCAAAAAGGCACATCTGGTATAACCATCCCATTGATAACATGGTGCCTGGATGGATTTCAAGAGTTACATGGATCACGCCCTCCTTGCAAATGATAAACAGCACTTTAAGTTTGTGACCTTAGTTTGTAGAAATAGATCATTTGAAAATTAGATTATCAAATGGGCCTATAACCTTTCATCTGCTTAAGAATCACTTCAATACACTAATATATAAATCCTATCAAAAGATTGTTTTCTTTTCTCATAAAAAAGGTAATATAGTTCTCTTAGCTGTTGTCAACAAGCCTTTATTTTTTCTTAAAGTTTATTTACTTATTTTGAGAGAGAGAGAGAGAGATAGAGAGAGTACAAGCTGGATGGTGTGGGACAGAGAGGGAGAGAGAGAATCCCACGCAGGCTCCGTGCTGTCAGCACAGAGCCTGATGTGCAGCTCAATCCCATGAACTATGACATTTATGATGTGAGATGAAATCAGGAGTCAGATGATTAACTGACCAAGCTACCCAGGTGCCCCTCTACTTTCTAAGATTTTTTTAGGTATATTAAGCTTGAAATTTTCTTTAAAAAAATAACTTTAATAATTAGACATTAATTAATACCAGTCATTACTCACACACCCTTGTATGGTGCCAAAAAGACAGGGTTGTGTTGGTCTTTAGGAAACATGCAGTACTGCAAGCTTACTTCAGTTTAGCCATAATTCCCCCAAGGTTTTATTAGAACTCAAAGGTTTTTTTTCACATGACTAAAATGTATACTTATAAAATAATTTTCTACTTCTACTCCTATTCCCTAGAGATGGGTAACATGAATAGTGTTGTATGTATCAGACAAGTATAAAAACATACTGAGTCATGTGTGTGTGCCTACATGTATGTATGAGTGTGTAATTTTTTAAATGTTTATTTATTTATTTTGAGAGAGAGAAAGAGAGCAAGAGTGAGCAGGGGAGGGGCAGACAGAAAGAGGGAGAGAGAATCCCAAGCAGGCTCCACACTGTCAGCACAAAGCCTGACTCAGGGCTTGATCTCATGAATCGTGAGATTGTGATGTGAGCCAAAATCAAGAGTCAGACGCTCAATGGACTGAATCATCCAGGTGCCCCATGACTGTAATTTTTAACTCATGCCACCATAGAATTCCACCTGCTTTTCTCACTTAACATTATATCATGAATATTTTTTCCAAGGTAGAGAACTGCTTTTGAAAGAGTGTATGGTATTATTTTCTGAAAGCATCAGGACCTCTTGTAATGAGCATCCTATCTGTAGAATTCAAATGAAAATAGAGTCTTTGAATATCAGAGTTAAATGCTTTCATCGAAGAAGGCCTTCTCTTCACCCACACAATCTCTGCAGTCCTCAGAGCTTGGCCATTTCTCATTCACCCAGCAGAGGACAGAGCCCTTCTCTTGCTCACCCTGTGGGTTCCATTTCAGAAGATATTCAAAGACCCTGAGGTTGCCTGATGTGTAAGTTTGCTTCGAATACAGATTTCATTCAGAACCCATTCTGTCAAGTGAGCTCACACTGCATGTTTCCCATTGTGAGCAAAGAAAAATAGATTTAGCACTAAAATATACCATCTGTGTCAATATGTGTCAATATGTGCTGGTGTAGATTTAAATCTGAGCACATTTGTTAGTTTTAATTCCAAGGCATCAAGTACTGCAGTCATTGTTTCCTCTAGCCCTCAAAAGAAAGATCTTCCTGGGATCACCAAATCCCTTCTTAGAAGTCAGGTCAAAACATCTGCCAAGAAAGACCTCTCTTGGGTAGAAGCTCCTAGAGCTTTCTTGCTTGGCTTGTTCAGTGAGTCTTTTTTACGCCAAAAAAAGCCCTGGGTTAAAGGCCTTTGAGAAAACTGTTAAAAGTGAGCTCTTTTTATCTCCCATCCCACAAATCCTTTTTCTGTTGCCTCATGCTTTATGTTATACCTTGTTGCAACATAAACATGTAAGATTAGTTTTGTACCCCCTTGCCGCCCCCACACTGAAAAGGTTCTTCCTAGTTTGAGCCAGGACACCAAGAATGTGGAAAAGCCAGTGAAGTTTTAATTGGATTAAACTCTGTGTGTCCCTCTACCCCCAACCTCTTTACTGGTAACTTTCTTGACAGCTTAACTAACGAGATAATATGCAACAAAGAGATGTGGCATTCAGCAGGGCCTCCTGCCTTTCCCTGGGGGGGATACACCTGGGCCAGCTGTGAGTCACAACAGAATAACAGGTAACTGATAATAGCCCCACTCTGATACTGTCACCACCTCCCAGGCTTTGTGCATTTCTGCGATGAAATTCAAACCTGAAATTTTAGCTGCTCAAAGTGATTGGATTCAGCAGGCACCTCCTGAACTTGGGGTGGAAACGCCAGAGGGGGCGCAAAGCCACTTCCCTGGTCTTTAATTCCCTCAGCCAAGAAAAATCAAAATCTGTCCACTTGGCACGTTTGCGAGGGAAGAAGGGCAATAGGAATTTTCCTTAATGGAATAATGCCGGCCATTAAAGAGCAGTCTTGCTGATGTCACTTGGCGCCCTTCTCCCACAGGGCTGGCAGGCAAGAGGCCAGGGTGTGAGGACGTGCAATTGGAGACATTAGTTACACCACCTTAGGTACGGTAGCAAAATAATATTTGATAAATGAAAATAAATCCAGGCAGACACAATTTCCAAATAGTTTTTAGAAGTACCTGTCACTTCCAGACTCTCTTCTTAAGCGTAACCCTTGGTGAGCGAATCCATTTTACCGCTTCTTCCATGCAGAAAATTTCAGTGTGCCCTGAAAATATTCCATGTTTCCAGAGGAGGGTGACAGTCACACTGTTGGAAGATTTAGGGACTGTCTGTGAAAACTCCTTTCGGGATGTTCTTACCTGCAGTGGGAGCAGTAGGGTGCCTGTGCTCCCATTTCAGCAGCCCTGGGAACAGTCAGGTGACCCCCAAAGTGTTGCCTCCACAAGCAGAAGAGTTAACATATCTAAAACCTTTCGGAAAACATGCCATTGTTAGAGCTAAAGTTGACGTGCAACGGCCCTTGAGAGGGGGAGCTGTGCTTCAGAATCCCCACCGGGTGTATAAGGCTTCTACCTGATCCCACCCTAAGGGCGGGTTTTGACACTGGAGAAGACAGAGGGGGTGGGGAGCATCCAAGGGAAGGGGTGACCTTAAGATAAACTTTGTGTCTTGACTGTGTTTTTCATGTACATACAATAGACCTACAACTTGAGGAAGACTGAACCAAAAGCTCTAGTAACCAAAAGGTAGAGAAGGGAGCAGAAAACAAAGATATAAAGATAAAATTAAAATGACTGGGGAGGGTCTTAACTTACCATAGTTAGGAAGAGCATAATCTTTTGACTTTTCCATGTTGTAAGTTCACTGTACCCAGTAATACTAAAGCCAGTTATTGCATACTTCTGGGAAACCTGACTGCATTAGAGTGTCAGAAGTGTCAGAGTGGTGAGGGGCCAGGGCACCTGTAGGTAGTAATTATGGGACCTTTGGTTCATTACTTAAAATAGGATAAGCAGCTGCTATGTTCTGGGTGCTATATTATGAACTTCCAAATATTTTATCTATATCAGGCTATGTAGGAAACTTTCAGTCTTCCCACAATATGTGCTTCTTTTTAAAATTTTTTTTTAAAGTTTTTATTTATTTATTTTGAGAGAGACAAAGATAGCATGAGTGGAGAGGGGCAGAGAGAGGGAGAGAGAATCCCAAGCAGGCTCCACACAGCTGACACAGAGCCCAACATGGGGCTCGAACTCATGAACCATGAGGTCATGAACTGAGCCAAAATCAAGAGTCTGATGTTTAACCCACTGAGCCGCTCAGGCACCAGTACGTGCTACTTCTTGTGAGGACTGAATTAACGTAAGGGAAGAAGTCGGTCTTCCAATCTCCTCTGGGAAAAAGGAGATTGGAAGGAATTTCTGGTAAATTCTCTAGTATAACCTTCTGTTCCTCATTTTCCTCAGCTGTACCATGTGAATAGTAATAGTACCTGCTATATAGGGTAGTTGGGAGGATTAAATGAAGTAATTCATTTTCATTGCTTAGGAAGGTGCATGGCATGTGGTAAATAGCAATCATCAGTTTTGTCAAGGGTTAATTTGTGGTTATTTGATCATGTCTAATACATTGCATTCTGGTAGGGACTGGGTGTGAGAATACAGGCTTCTTCACTATTCCTTATTTTCACATTGGTATTTAAGCATAGGAATTTAGTCTTAAGATTACCTTCAACAACAAGACAAGGTATGAAAAGCAGCAATGAATAAGACACATCCCACTCTGTTGAGGCAGCTGGTGACATGGGTTATCCTGACACAAGCAATGGGCAGGAGCTATTGGTTACCCTTTGTCTACTGAAAAACTGCCCCGGTTGTAAGCCTCTGGGCTGGCCTCCTGCCATCTTAAGAAAATAAGCCCAGATAGGTCTACCTTGGACCACCAGAAGAGCCTATTGCCAACAACTACAAATGAAGAGAAAAAAAAAAATCCAAACAGGAAAAACCCAACAAACAAACAAAACGAAAACAATCTCCAATCTCTGAAAAACAAACCTTAAACAAGATTTGTTTCTCCACAACTCTTAAGGCTGGAAAGCTGGGCTTTAATAGAAGGCAATGAAAGGATAGTTCACTGTTCTCTCACACTGCAAACTTTTTAAAAAGTAAAATATGAAATGCTAGGAGTCTGATGGATGACAGTTACTATAAAGAAAGAAAATAATGCTTAGTGTTGGAATGATTTACCGAAGTCTGTGCACTCATAGTGGGCACATGGATTTAATTCAGGGCTGTTGGAGAGATCTGAAAACTCTAAAATTATAAGCAAAATTTAGTGGTGGTATACATGCATTTTTGTAAAAAAAGTTTACAGCTTTTCTCTGATGTTCAGTGAGATCTGAGACTTCAAAAGGGTTAAGAACCCTGGATCAGAGAACAGTACACTTAGGTTTATAAATAAGCATGGTTATCTTCTTTATCTTCATGTTGCATAAGAAAGTTCCAAAGGTCCCATATAATGTGGCATCTTGGCAAGAGAAATGTTGATTCTCACTTTCTTGAGAGCCAACAGGAAGTGGGGGAATGGGAGGTGCCCCAGGTCCTGGATCTCTGACCACCACTGCAGAGTGCAGTTTGCTTTGCTGGGGTTGACTGAGCATAGGAGCTTTCTGGCTGTGTCCTAGACTCTGTGCGAATCATCCCACAGTGACTGTAATTTTGACCTGAAAGTGATCTGGATTCTCAGAGTCACTTTTGCTTCCATCAGATCCCTCTCTAGTACTTGCTGGGGAAGCCACTGGCTTAAAGTTTTCTTTTCAATTCATGTCTCAGACTTTACCTGGAGACATTTTGTGTCTTCCCTTCTGCATCGTTCCCCAGGAAGATGGGGTAAGACCTCTATCATTAACAGAGGTTATGGTGATTGTGCCAAAGCCCCATACGAAGTACTACGTTTTTCCATTTAATCCGTATAACAACACTATAAGATTGGTATAATTATCAGTTTGCAGAAAAGTGAACCAGAGCTCAGAGAAGTTAAGTTGAAATGCATACCACAGTCTGTATAACTTCAAAGCCCAGCTCTTAACTACTATTCTGTGGTAATAAGTTATTTCTATTAGATTGTAAAGTATCCAGTTTTGCTTATCTGGTTTATTTTGAAAGAAGTACAGCTGTTTGGTTTGAAAGTATCTTCCATAAACACAAGCTACCTGCATGTTCCCTTGATTGAAGAAATCAATCCTTCTGCACCTCTAAATTGTGAGTTACAAACCCAGGTACTGAAAGGTAGGAACAAAGTAGGCTGGATGGTACTGGGAAACACTGGCACGGATGCTCTTTGTATCAGCTGGGGTCACATTTAACAATTAGCAGAATAGATGAAAGTCTGCATCTTAAATAAGTAAGGACTTTCATTTTCACACTTAACAAAAAGTCTGTAGGTAGGCAATCCATGGCCAGTATAATAGCTCAAATTTGCCATCAGAGGCAAGCCTCCTTCTGTCTTCCTGTTTCTCTATCTAGCCTATGGCTTCTGTCCTCATGTTCATAAAATTATGGCTGTGCCTCCAGCCATTGTGTTTGTATTCCAAGAAGGAAGGGCAGAGAGCAAGTAGAGCACAGAGAGCATCCCAGGCAGGTCTGTCCCTAGACCCAGTCATGTGGCCTGGGGTAATTGGGGAGATGAGTAGTGGTGCTATGCCCATCACCATTCCAAACAAAACTGAGGCTCTGTTAGTGAGGAAGAAGTAGGGTATATTTACTGGATAGACAACTCTGGAAGTGGCAGTGCCCTACCAAGGGAAACAACCTCAAGGCAATTCTGCGGAAGCTCCCATTTTCTATAGATGCAAGTCAGTGTTGTCACATTAGCTAAGTCCCTTGATACCACCAGTCCTAGAGTAAAGCTGAGGTGGGACCTGCATATTTGATGGCCCCAACTTTCTGTTGTGTGCTGTGCAAAATGTAAGGAATTTGCTAAAGAAACTGGGCTCAGTGCAATACAACTGGGAAAGTATGGGCTTGAATTCAGAAGACCCAAGTTCAAGTCCCTTGCCTGCCATGTGCTATCAGTATGACCTTAGGCAAGTTATCAACCTCAAATTCTTCATGTTAGTCTAAGACATGGGCCGCTGTGAGGTTTAAATGATGTGATGGGTGTGATTATTATGGTTTTCCATTGACTAGCACTCTTTGGGCACTTAATTTGTTTTGTTATGGAAGTCACTTCATCTCGATACACTTACATTTAAGTCTTTGCTTGGCACATAGCCTTGTGCTGTGCACTGATGCTATTGAGAGAGAAATCTGTAGGCTTATAGTGAGCATCCTTAGAGTGCTTGCATCTCACAATGCTGATCTTCCCTTCAGATATGCTTTTTCCCATCCTCTCCTCATAGTAATTCCTCTTTGGAGCACAGCACTTAACTCAGAAGAATCTACTTCAGGGGCCTCCCCAAATCCTCTGTGGTCTTTTTCTTCCATTTGTTTCCATAAAACTGCACTTGCCTGATTCCTTTCTAAGTTCTTCCTTTTTGTTTTTGTTTTTACCTTTTGTCTCTTTCATGGGCTCCTTTTTTCTCCACTAGTTCCTGGAATGTAGAGATTTCCAGACTTGGGCTAGGACTCAGCCATGACGCTTCTTAATTGATCCACTCCATGAGTTAATCTCAGCCATATTCATCATTCTATTTCAGGGTGCTGATAACTCATTCATCTGTATGTGTGGTTCAAACTGTGTCTCAAGCTTCAGAACCAGACATCCCATGGATTCCTGGACATGTCTCCAGCGGGTGTTCCAAACCACTGCAAATGTAAAATAATCAAAACAAAACTCTTCCTTACCCCGTGGACTCTGGTCCTCCCTCTATATTCTCTGTTTCAGGTAGCCTTAACATTTACCCAGTCATGTCAGCTAACTCCTGAGTCATCTTGTCCCTTTCTGTCTTCTCTCCCACATGCAATCACTTACAAAGTCTTACTTGAGCTCTAGCATTTTTTTTCTTTTCTTCACCATAATCACCACTATTGATTTAAAAACTCTGTCTGCTTTCTGTCTAGAATATCTTAACGTCTTCCTACTTCACTCCCAGTGTTATTCTGCTGACCACAGCTGCTGGAATAAGAGCAAATAACTAAAATGAAATTGATCAAGTCATTTAAAAACCCTTTGACAGTCCCTCATGGTATCTCTCACTTACTGTGTCCACCACTCACTTTCCACTGCAAAAAAACTTTAAACTCAGGGCATCCATGTCTTGTCTGGGGATTCATCTAGTGTAGGACTTCTCTAGGGCTTACGTACCTGTGTATGTCATGAGGTCCAGTGCCCCACAGCTCCAAATCATGTACATTCCTCAGTCTAGGGCTCAATCTACTGTGCCGCACTCAATGTTCCATGTATATATTTGTCAGATGGCTTAGATTGATTATTTTCATCTAACAGTTAAAATATTCAGTAGCATATGTAACACTTAAATGGTTTCACTTAAGTTTAAGTTTGTGAAGACTGGGCCTTTTTGTCACTCATATTCTGTAAACCCTGAGTAACATTCCAATGTGAGTCAAGCAAGGACATGACAATTAGAAGATTGATCAGAATTCCTGAGCATTTACGGGGCCTCCATCAAGATTTTTTTTTCCCCCACTGATGTAGAAGAACCCATTAATATAGAAGTGCCTGAGCAGTTAAAATTACTCACTCTTCAAGACCGTGGGTAGGAAAAGTATGTCCTTTGATGTTAACCTTGCTGAAAGGCACAGATACCCTAACTACATGTAGGGTGACATCACCCCTTTGTGTTTGTGTAAATGGGCCAGATTAAGAAGATTAAGAAGGGAGTTGGTCAGAGGTAAAAGTTATTGAGTGGCAGTGCAGGGGAGGCAGCAAATCCCTCCCATACTCTGAAAACCTTCATCACTCATGTCCTTACATGTATTTAGGGCAGAAAAGCAGGTAGATTTCTGGACCTCTGCTCTGGGCTCTGAGTTTGGTTTTTAGCTCTGACTCTAGCAAACTAAGGAGAAGGCTCATATCCACATGGGGGTCTTATTTGCTTTTCATGCAAAGAGGGAGAACCCTAAAGCTTTTCTCACAAGATGATATGACAAAGGTTGTAAAATGCCTTTACAGATAGTGAGGGGGAAAATGGGGCTACCTAAACTTAATGATTAAGTGCATGATGTATTAATCCACCCCCTCTCCCCCCGTGGGACTGACATGCTAATGGATAGTGCCAGCTTTCATTTCAGGTTTTTAGATACCTAAGGCAAAAGGATATGCATTCTACAGAATATATAAGAATGGAAGCTTTAAATATTATGCTTCCTAACTTTTAAGAATCAAAGTTATCAAAATTTATAGATATCCCTTTCCTCAAAAGAGGAGTTCCTGTCCAGTTTTGGTTCCTTACTACAGTCAATATGGGCTATCCAAAAATCTATCTATAGCATTTTCTGTTTTGAAACCTGTCAATATCTACAGGATGAGTTCCAAACTTGATGTACAAAGTGCTTTGCCCTCTGGGCTCTGACTATATCTTTCCACACTTACTTTCTCCCTCCCATGCAATTTTTTATCTACATCACATACAAATAATACACACACATGTAAAAGGCACACACACAGAGGCACATACACATGGGCACACACCCCACACAAGGACACACACTGTGTGCACACACATATACAGAAGGACATACATATGTTTACTTAGGCAAACATAGAAGACAGACATGGGCACATATAAGACACACGGATACATATAAACAGTCATGCACACAAGTGTGCACATAGGCACACATACATAATGGTGTGCATGTACACAGGTGCATGTAAGGACACATATATATGCACACACACAGGAAGGTATCCACACACAGGTACACATACCAGAACACACATGGGTCACATAGAAGGACACATACATGGACATACACACACACAGCATGCAGACCTGGGCAGATGTCCAAAGACACACACGCTACACTTCATTTCATGAGGATTAATCCATGTTTTCTTCTGGGTCTCACTTCCAGCAAGGTGGTGTAGTCTTTTACTTGGTTCATGAACTAATCAGGCTTCTTGCTTCTCCCAAGAGCCCATTAATGCTACCCTCATTTTAGCTGATTGCTAAGACAACTGGCTCTTTCTCTCAGCAACCACACATAAATCCTCATCGCAGACATTTGTCAAGAAGCATTGTTTGACCTCACCACTATTCAGAAATAGGCCTTTTTAGATGATCATCTATCATCATATGCAGCCTATACATTCTGCTGAATTGGGGACGTCCAAAAGAAATATGAGAGCCACAGATGTGAGGCACACATGTAGCCGTATTGAAAAAAACACACACAAGAAGAAACAAATAAAATAAACTTTTGTAATGTATTTTATATAACCTATTGCAAAATATTATCTCAACACATAATTATAAAATTATTAATGAGATATTTATCTTATTTTTTGTGTGTATGCTGGTCCTTAAAATTTAGTGTATACCTCACACTTAGCAATGTGGACTACCTGCATTTCACATGTCATAGTTGCTTGTGGCTGGTGACTACCGTATTGTACACTGTGGCACAGACTTTACAAAATCCTCTCTAGATCACATCAGACCAGTAGAAAGCCAGGCATTGATGGCTAGGAAGCTTTGAGACAAATGTGTGGCTATCTCTAGAACATCTTTGTATGGAGCTTAAGTATGTCTTACGTAAGCTTACCTAACACCAGAATTTATCTTTTTTCCTCTCTACCTAATTTTTAAGCTACTTTTCATGTATTTTGCTTTGCTGTATTACATGCATTTTTATAAACCATTTTAAGCCCTTTTTTGTTTGTTGTTAGTCTTCTTATGAGGCAAGTTGAAGGAGATACTCATGTTCTTCCATATTGTTGTGTTTCTCCACGTTCATCTCTGCGGAAGGCCATTCCTGGACCTCTTCTCTCCCCTCTCCCAGGGGAGGAGCTCCTTACTTTATGCACTCAAGGGCTTGCTGTTTAGTCAGTTCTTCAGTAATGCTACATACGTTCCCCGAAAAATCACTGTGCTATGCAAAATCAAACAATGAAAGCCATAGGGCTTATGGCGAAAATGGGATTAGGGGCACAACATACAAAAACTTTGTGACACATCAATACACAAAAACAAAAGAAACTGAATGTAAACAGCAGTGCAGTTTTACACATGCAAAATGGTTCAAGAAGTACATAAATACTGCAATAAATAGGGCACCTGACCTTGAATGAGACCCAGTGTTTGCTGGTGCAAATGAGGGTCAGAGCGGTTCAGCTTGTAAGTTGGTGGGAGGAGGGGGGTTGAAAGCTAAGGGAAGGCTGTAATAGCAGAGATGGTGCCTGTGGCCCAGAGCCCCCAATGAGCTGAGGGAGCGGAGGCACTGTTAGGTGCAGGTGTGTGTGTGTGTGTGTGTGTGTGTGTGTGTGTGTGTACGTGTGTGTGCGTACGTGTGTGTCTTTTGGATATTCCTACACTGCTCAGTTCATCTGGGTTCAGTTTTCTCCACTCACCTAATGTTTCCTGCAGGTGAAGTGCACATAATCAGATGCAAAATTCACATTATGCTCAAAATGGTCCCTAATACAACAATCATTAGAACAGAATTGTATTTTTGAAAATAAGCATTAGAACATAACTGACTGTAGTTATTTCTGTTATCACCACATTTGCATCTGTTTATTTTCAGTTGTTTTCACATAGGTCCTCAGCTCTCTGGTCTGTGAACTAACTTGGAGTGAGACTCACATCTCGTCTTTGTATCATCTACCCCTCCCTAGCCCAGTGCCTGACACACAAGAGTACTCACAGCATCATTCGGATTGTGTTAACTTAAGGTATATTTGACTGCCTCGTGTCAAATTTTTAAAACACTTTTATTAGTTTATTTTGAGAGAGAGAGAGAGAGAACGAGCTGGGGAGGGGCAGAGAGAGAAGGGGACAGAGTGTCTGAAATGGGCTCTGTGCTGACAGCAGTGAACCTGATGGGGGGCTCGAACTCACAAACCGTGAGATCAGGACCTGAGCTGAAGTTGGATCCTTAAGCAACTGAGGAACCCAGTCGCCCCTCATGTCAAATTTTTAACTCCTCAAGGGCAAATACCACACCTTACATACATCTACTCCTTCAAGCTATCTTTCTCTTTGAGACTTAGTAAGTCAGAAAGGAGTAAGGAATGGAAGCATGTGCAGTGTGTATACTCTGCTGCCTGTGCTCACTCTTCCACCACCGGTTACTATTCCCTTATCTCTGGGAGACTTAGCCCATCCTAAGAAAATGTCAATGGCTTTAGTCAATGGGCTCAGTGTCCTAACAGAGCAGACTAAGGGGAGCCAAAGCAGGCTAAGGAAACAATGGTCAGCGTTGTTTTTCCAAGTCTTTCTCTCTTCCCTCCCCCAGTATGGAATCCCTTCCAGGCTGCTTTCCAGATTGGGACCAGGCCCTTACCAGTCCTGTAGAAATGCTTTTGCGCATGATCGTGGTAATAAAACCAGTGAAAACAGCATTCTTTCCCTACTGGCTAGGCTAGAATCATTCCTCACTCTGGGCAAATGGGCAAGTGGAAGTTTGAATAGAGCAACTAGAACATCAGGTCACTGAACCACACTGGAAACACCCAGTGGAGTAGAAGGTCCTTTCTAAACATATAAATTGTATAGACAAAGCAGTAAAAGAGGTGAAAGAAACAGCTACATACTGAAAAATCACTTTATTTTGTTTGCATAATAACAAAATGTTTCTCACTTTTTAATTTATGGTTGTGGAGTCTTACCAAGAATCTGAATATCATCCATGTATGTGTCATTGCCCTCTACTGGATAAATTGGGCAACGTTGTTTCATTTGTGTCCATATAGAAATGTATCAAATGATGGCCCATACTTGCCTAGCGTTTGGTATTTTTATTTTTCAATTTGTTTCTATATGTAGCATTTTAATTTATTCTGATAATAATTGAAATAACGAAGCTATTTTCATTCCCATTTTACAGATGAGAAAACTGAGGCAGAGAGTAAACTTATTCATTCAATATATAGATACTTTAAGGAAGCTACACACAAAGAACTATGCTAGGCAATTTACAAAGATGAATAAGACGGAATCTTTGCTCTGGGAGCTTATCCTGTTTTGTAGACAAGATGTATATATAAGTAACTATAATGAAAATAAAACTTGTGATATATGAATAAATGAAAACAAGATGTATTGATTTCTCACTCTGTGCCAGTTGTTCATATATGTTATTGTATTTTTCCCTGTAATTGGTATATGTTTTACAAATGACAAAAATTGAGGTGGATTGCTTGTTTGTCAACTGCTCACAGCAAAAAAACACCATAGGAAATGGAGGGGGAGAATTTGCAACTCGCGCAAATTGCACAAGTCTTCATGAGGGTGGTGGTGTTTGATCGAGGGGTTGAGAGATGGACAAAAGCAGGCAGGTGTTCCCGGGAAACTCTGCTCATATCGTGAGCCAAGTGTGGGGCTTATTTGGGGATGACAGGTCCTGTACAGAGAGTGAAGATTAGGCTGCCAGAAAAGAGCTACTCCTGGTGCAGAAGGTATATCAAAAGGAAGCTTGCCAGGAGCAAGTGGTAAAGCCAGGGTGGGTCTGTATCTGTGCCACTGTGCAGCAAGGACAAGATCTGGGAACCAGGGTCATGGCTCTGGCCCTGTGCTGGCAGGAAGTGGCAATGCTTGCCTGCATGTGTCGTGAGGCTGCAGGAGGGGAGTCCCAGCTTCTTCTGTGTATGGATGTGGTTACAGATCAGTGGGAGGCTGGTGTGGGAAGTGTGAGCAGGCTGTGACAGGGTGTGCTCCCGGGAGTCAGTAAGGAGTGTCACATAAAGGAAAATAAAAAATCCTTCACTTTCATATTAGAGGTTGCTGAACTGTGGCACCTTCTCTTTCCTTCAACAACCCTGACCAACCTAAAAAGCAGCATGTAAAATAAAAAAAAAAAAAAAAAAATTGAAGAAACTGTAGCGAATGAAACAGGGCTTTCTTTGTCCTTTGAACGTGATGACAAGCCTCATTTAATAGAGGACGTGGGTGATTTTTGCCTAGAGTTTTGCTTTTATGCTCGACAATTTCTCAAGCCCTCCAGAGTAAACCCTTACCACCTTTCCTGTGTTCTGTTCCTGGTGGCTTCCCAGAGAGTCTCAGGAACAGAATAAATGACAGGGACCACAGAGAGTTCTCAGTGCTTAAAAGGCCATGGCCCTACTTCCAGAGGGGACTAAAGGGCAGGGGATGCATGCTAGAAGAGAAATGGAAGGTACAGAAAAGCTAAATGGGTATGATCCTTTGTGTGACTAAAAGAAGCACTAAGTTAGAATTTGCTTTTCCTCTGAAACTCTTCTGTTAGGACTCCTTCAAGCCACTGAGAAAGTAGGCAAGAAAGAAAGACAGGAGGAAAGGAAGAAGGGAGTGAGACAGTGAGAAAGACCTAGAGACAGATAAGTAGGTAGGTAGGTAGGTAGATACAAACATACAAACATAGACAGATGCAGAGAAAGATGACAGAGACAGACACACAAACAAAAATGAACCTTGATTAATCATGACACTATTATAACTTTTCCTAAAGAAGGGGCCACTTCTATTGACTCAGTCTTAGCCCTCAAATAATGTACTGGACTGGACAGTATGCTCAGTTCTCTGTTTCATGCATACTTATTGAAAACTTATCGTATCCCTCCATTTAGTTATTCACCAAGAATCTATTGTATGCCTACTAGGTGCCAGAACTGTGCCGGAAGTGAGATATACAAAGGTAGATAAGCAAGATCTTTCCCCTTAACTAGCTCAGAGCCTTTGCCCCACTAGGGCTGTGCATCCGAGGTGTTTGGCAAATGTTGGACCCAGCTGTGCTGGTGTCGCCTCGTCTCCAGGAGGGCTGGGACCTGGGAGTACCAGTTCTGCCACTTCATTGTCACTAACAAGACAACACATAACCTCAAGTCAGATGATAGTTTGTGACTCTTTGTCCTTGTTAGGACCTATCCATAGCTTTGAGTTTGGGAGAGGGAAACATGCCATTGGCATAGAAGACACAAAGGCACACAAGTCCAGATTGTTGCCACTCCGACTGAGCAATAAACTATTCTCATCTGCAACTTGCCACCACCATTCCCCTCACAGCTCTGTCTCTATTGTTAGCCAGACCCACATGGTGAATGCGGCTACAATGAGATTCATTTCTTCCCCACTCTTGAGATACCAAGCTTCTTCTCTCTCCCTCCCCCTGATACGTGTTTCTGGAGAAGGGAGGGCTGAGCTACTGTGGACACTGAGCAGGAGGCAGTGTAGCCTTATATCATCAGGAAAGACAAACTGAAGTGGAGGGGGCCATGTTGATCATTTAAAGCAGAAAAATAAATGCACTTGGAGGATCAGTCCTTTGCCTTTGATGCACTTCACCAACACTTTTGTCTTGTTTTCATTCAAGTGGCTTTCATTTCTCACATCATGTAAGATGTCTAAAGAGGATGAGGTTCCAGGGAGGTCACAAAGTGGGGCATTTTCCTGTGGCTTGAGCAATTTGTTTAAAAAATGTGGATGGAGGAGAGTTTGAAAATGGTTGAGAGCTAAAGCTGGGGAAATGGTATAAGCTAAAAAAAATGGTCTAGAGCTTTCAGAATTTTTTTTTCCTTTTAAAAATGTGTTGAAAGTTTGTAGATTCTTCATATCACCAAACTTTGCACACAGACTGACTTCAAAATGGTCTGTTAGATTTCAAACACCATTTAAAAGAAAAATTCAAATGAGTACACAAGGAACTGACACAGAGTACCAATTCTGAGTTTACTTTTCTAGAACAAAAAGAGTTTGGAAAGTAACAACAGCTGCTATCCACTGGCATGATCATTTTGCAAATGGATGTTTAATGTCACAAAAGGAGAAAGGAAACAACTTCATATATATACATAGTCCCTTCTGTTTAATCAAGTTCTGTTTTAGGAACACTCACAATATTGGCTGTGTGTTTTTCATTTTGCCAGGGAACCGGTGATGGGGCATCACAGACCAGCCCTAGGCCAGCCTGTGGTAACCCTGGCCTGTATTGTAAGTTTACTGGTCTCTAAGAAGGCAGCCCAGTATTAGGAACAACTCTACACAGGTCCTCCTAGATAGAATCTTGAGTCTAGCAGCAGATGAAATCTTGGATGTTACTCTGAACCTCAGTTCCCTCATCTGCAAACTGAAGTGCTGCTATTTGCCGTGGGAAACTGTTCTGCTTGTTCGATCAGTCAGTGGGCTGAAGTGCTCAGCAGAAGGCTTTGTCTCAGGTGCTAGATGAGATATTTCCCCATCTTCCTTCCCTTCCTTACAGTATGACCTGAACCTTACTCCTTTTATCTCCTGAGACAGCTGGCAGAGGGCCCCAAATTTAGAAGGTACTCAATAAAGGTTTGCTGAATTGAATTTGTATGAGCATGACTCATAACATGGTATTTGTTGCCAGTCACCTTATTTAATAATTTCTCCTTGTCTTGAATCCCTTACAAATTCTGTGCATCTTTTTGGGTTAGGAATGGTACTGTCCATTTTTCTACTATTGCCCTTCTTCCACAGTGCCCAGGATAGCACAAGTTACATCCTAAAGGCTCTGTAAATACTTGTAAACCACTCACTGGAAAGCAGACAGCCTGCCCCTTTCTCTGGGTTCAGTGAAAATCTTCAGCGTGTGTGTGCGTGCACACATACATGCACTTACCCATTTTCATGGGCCTTTTATTTCTAGAAGTCTCAGTCCGCCTCGGAACTCCAGCGATAATTCTGAGTTTACAGACATTCAGCAAGGATGATCAGATTGCACTTTTGGAAAAATCTATTTCAAGTGTGATAGCTTATGTGCCAAGGGCAAGGGTTCTTTCTTTTGCTCCTAATAACTCAACAGGGACAGCAGGCAGTGGTGCTGCTTGCAGGTTCTTCATTCTTCACAGGTGGAGCAGAATTACCTCGTATGGGCAACTACATTTTACTTACTTAGTGGTGATCTGATTACCTTGATCTTAAGCATTTTAACTTTGTGCTATCCATGCCCACAGAGAGTTGGACAAAATGAGAAGGGCCTGTGGAAATACACATCTGATTTTATATTGCAGTTGTATTGGTAATTGCAACTTAACCAGCTTTACTGCTAGTTCTGGAGGGAAGTGAAATTACATGCAATAATAAGATTTTTGAAGAAATGGATATGATACATAACACAAGAGCCTCTCTTGATGAAATAGCTAATACTAAGTACACATATGGAAGTCTAATAAATAAGTTTTTTATTAAGGATAATTTGTTCAGTAGTCAATAACAAAGTAATGAGGAAGGACCATCCAGGGAGAGTGTGCTTTGCCCCTACTTCATTCTGAATTAAAATGATGTCTTTCCCTTTAGTGTATCTTTGGTGGAGGTTTCATAGAGACTGAGATGGGAGGGAGAAGGAACACTCAAAATACCTTTGCAGACCTTCAAGTCTCACAGTCTTCCTAGTGACTTGTACCCAATCATGTCAATACTAGGAAACTCTCAGGGAATGATCCCGTGGTATTGGTAAACTGAACTTGATTCCTAAGACTAGTGTTTTCTTTTTTAATCACCTTGGATACCTTAGTTTGATCAAGAGGTTTTGAACAAACAACTCCAGTGATTTATAGCACTGGTGTTCAATCATGTAAGTCCCACTAGGTTTTTGAAAGTGTCCTTTGTGGCCCACGGTAAAAGTAACCACGTTTTCTGTCATCCAGTTTATTGTTCTGTAATATTTACAGTGCCACTTGTGTGCTAGGGACAGCTTGATTTACTGTTACTAATCTCAAAGTCTTAGTCCTGGCACCCAATTTTTGCTCCAACATATGAGGAGATCAAAATACAAGTACAAAAGTAAAATTGTGTGTGTGTGTGTGTGTGTGTGTGTGTGTGTATACATGGAAGCAACAATTAACTCTGACTAATCCCTCTTAACCCCTCATTCAGCTCTCAATATCAGGACTAAGGGAGCTTTTAGGAGGAAGAGGACAGTTTTCCTTCATGAAAAAATTATAGACGTGCCCTGAACCGGTCTAATTTGTTATTAACAATTTGTTATGCAGCTCTCATCTTTGAATTTATTTAAGCCCTTCCTGCTCCTATTTTTACTTTCAGCTCATATAAATAATTGGCATAATAAATTCCATATGTTACTTCATTTGCAGTTAAGAACTTCCTTTCAAACTTCAAGAATGTTCCTCTAAATTTACTCTCGTGGGATAGGGGGGAAAGATGCCTCTAATCATTATCTCATCTTAATTTCCATCACTTTCAAACTGTAGCTTTATAATCTTCAAAGCCAGCTTGGCATTGAAAACAACAATGGCAGCAATATTTTGTAGAAACTTTGCCCTAAAAGATAGCATTATCTAAGTGCTCAATTCAGCCATTACTTATGGTGTTGATACTGGCAGCTAGGCAAGGAGAGGCAAAGTAGAGTAAAATGTAGCTCCTGTCTTCCAGGAACTCGCAACTGAGCCAGAGAGACCAGGAGTATAAACTGGAGAATATAATGCACACTCAACTGAGTTATGTAAAACGTTATGGATGGCAACACAGTTGGGGGAGAGATTGCTCCTGAGAGACAGGAATTCATGAAACCCGCAGTATTGAACAGACACTTGAATTTTAAAGTAAGAGGAAGCCTTGTCTAAAAAATAACTGGTGAAAAGCAATAAATACAGGGATTAAGAACATGGGGTTTGCAGTCAAAGAGAGCTGGGTTTGACTCATATTTCTGTTGCTTCATAGATGTGTAACCTTGGGCAAATTGCTTTACCTCTGAAAACCAAGGTTTCCTGTGAGATAAAATGAAGGTAATGTTGCTCTCTCCCCCCTTAGAGTGTTGTCATAAGGCTCACCTGATATTTTGGGTGTAAAGCCCTTAGCATAGTGCCTGCTTACATTGTTAGCATTTATGTGATCACTGTCATTGTTATAATCATCCAAACAGAGATCTGAGTTGGGGTTTCATTCTGTCTTCAGAGAAGCATCCAGTTGTCCCTTCCCCCTCATGATCCAAATAAAGCATGGCTAGTGTCATAGTTTTGTAAAGGGTATGGAAGGAGGTTGCAGGTGCTGGTGTGAAGGAGACACTAAGACACACAAGGATGCCACAGAGCATGGTGTTTAAAGTGTAGGCCCTAGACCTCATATTCATGAATAACTTGTTCAAATGCAGATTCATGGAGCCACCCTTGCATCTACTTACTGGAGATAGGTCTCAGTGTCTATATTTTATAGGCTTTCTGGGGTGATGTGTTTATCCACTAGAGTATGGAAATCCCTTCATATGTTGATTTAGCTCCAGTCTGCTGAGAACTCTCTGCTCATTAGAAGTTTTCCCAAAATTCTGGAGTTCCTTTTCCCCTCTAGCACCTCACCAGAACTACCTGCTGACTCCATTTCTAATGTCATGCAGTTTTCCATGAGTACTTTTTCATCTTCTACTACAGGTCAGTCTGAGTGAGATTATGTACATCAGATATGTACACAGTAGATATTCTGCCTTGTTTCTCACACTTATGCAGCCACCTTAACCCATATCTATTTCTCATTTCTTAATCCCTCTCTCGACTCCCCTGCCACCCCATAGTCTTATCTGAAGAAGTATAGTAAGTCATGGATATGGAAAAGCTGGCTAGATGCTGACCATTATAGCCTTACAGTTGACCCTTTCTGTATTAGGGACTGTTTATTGACCACATAATTAAGATTTATGTCCAGTCATTTTGTAGATAAATTATTTCACAACTGTCATGGATTCTTAGATTGAGAGGTGTTGATATTTCTGGGACAATGAAGTAAAATGTGTAAAATAAATAGCTACAGGGACAAAATCAAAGATACCAACTTCTAAGGCCTTGGGAGGGGAAACCAAGAGTTGTGGTAAAAGAGATTTGAATCAGTCAAGAGTTCAAGTGTGGCTTCTCCTCCAATTAGCTGGAATTTGATTGAATTCACTTTGCATTTCAGGGCATCTGAATTTCATGTCCATACTTCAGGAATTGGACCAGATAGTATCTAATATTCTTTCCAGCTTTATTATTCTTTGTTTGTATAAGTTTATAATTCCTCCCTAGAACATTCTGAGATTTAAGTGTCATGGTATTCTGGTTGAAGGACACATTCCTAGTATATATCCTGGAATTGATATCTATAATTTTATATATAGTGTTATAATAAATAATAATTACTTTTTGCATCATATTTATATATCACTTTACAGTTTTTAAATTTTTACATACACTATTTCATGATCAAAAAAACCTTCTGAAACGTGTTGTGTAGGGATTATTGTCTATTTTTGAAATGAGGACACAGAAGCTAAGAAAGTTAGATGATTCATCCCAAGCCACACTGCTAACACATGACAGAGACAGGACTTAATTCAGTAGTCTTTCCCTCAATCCACACAACTGCTCATATTTAAATAGAGAAAATAACTTTTCTGTGGGTATAAAGTAAGCTTAACAACTGTGAAACTGAAATCTCACCCCAAGCATCACCTCAATGAACCATAGTATCTAATGACGTTAAACAGAAGCTATGACAATCCATGGCTCTCAGGAAGATGGGCATATCTGTTCAGCCTCCTGGGTTTGTAAGATAAAAATGAAAAGATCTAATATATGCATATAACTTTATAGTTTTCAAAAGATGTGTTTACTATAGAAATATGTTTTTAAAAACAAATTAAATTATTAAAGATGGAAAACTGAAGGTCAGACAGATGCCTACTGATAGAGAGCAACAGAATCAGATCAGATCCAGGTTTTCTGAGTCCTAGACCCTAGTCCCACTCCACCGCATAGGGTGACCCACTGTCCCAGTTTGCTTGAGCCTGATAGATTTCCTAGTGTGTGAAATTTTCAGTGCCCAAACTGAAATTTTCAGGCAAACTGGCATAAAGTTGGTCCCCCTACCATCACACTGCCTAAGTTCGAACACATACTGTCCCCATTCTGATTTTACCACCAGGCAATCAATGGTTAAGTCAACAGGTCTCTGGGATCACTAAGTGACCCATCTTGTTATCAAGATGAAACAGGAATAATAATGATAATTGTGTAACCAAGATCTTGATTATGATACTAATCAAAACATTTGCCATAACAATGTCAATTATCATTAAATAGCATTTCCTTGCTTACAGTATGGGAACCAAGCCAACAATATAATAAACCACCCACGATGGAGTGCAGGGATGTTGCCTTTGTTCTAGAAAAGGACCACATAAAATAAACTCTATAGAATTATTTATAAACTGATGTGATAATTTTTTTTTATTGTTAAGTCCTTTAAGTACACTTTTGTTAATCCCAAAACAGAAAAGGGTCTTTCACCAGAACAGGAATGGATTATAAAATGTAGCATTTGAAGAAATGGTACTCTCTTCGGTCATAAATAGAAAACAGCCACACAGAATTCTTATTTCTGTCACTTCTTTTATGGTGTGCTATATAGTTACCAAATGCTTTAGAAAACTACTCTCAGACTGTGTATGTATTTTTGTTGTTGAGGTCTGCCGATTTTGATATCATTGGTGAATTTATTCCAGTCCTGAGCTCTTTTTAACCCCTGTCAACTTTGATTAAGTCAAGTTAGTTCTCATTTCAATATCGACCAAGATTTTGGTCGACAGCAAGAATGACCTCTGGTTTCCTCCCAAGACATCTTAGCTATAAAGTGAATCACAAACTCTGAGAGGTTGGCCTAGACACTGATGTGTTTCTATTCAAACTGAGTCAGGGAACAAAAGGGAGATGGTTTACAATCATGGTACAGGACATCCACAGTAGACAGAAGGAAGGGCTTCCTGGTTTAATGGTTGGGGGATGCTGGGACTTATTCTTATAAGTTGAGGAATCCCCTTAAGTGGAAACCTTGATTGGAGGCAATGTGTAACTAGGTTGTTTTTGGAATACTTCCAACCCACGTCATAATGAATGATAAAGTTTGGAAGGTGAACTGTGAAGTAAGTAGGGATGGGATGCTTATGGGAAGAGGAGAGAGTGACCCCATTTGTAAGGGTGATGATGTCTTGAATCAGTTTCTGTTGTGACTCTAGACTCCTGAAGCTGGCCAGCATCTCTAATCAAGCTTCTTTCAGTCAGGCAGCTGAATTTGCTAGGTTTTATCTCTGTTATATGAGATCATTTTCCTTCTGATTCTTTAAAACAATACAACATGTAAGTGAAAAGAACCATGGGTATTAACAAGCGGAATGTCTTTATTTTACAGCTGAGGATGCTTAGGCTCAGAACTGTCAAAGGATTTGCCCAAAGCTACACAACTGGGAACTTGGAGAGTAAGCCAGAATACAGGCTTCTTGCCTCCTTGTTCTGTGCTTGCTCACTGCTCCTTTCCTCTGGCTCATTTGCTACATTTAGGAGGTATTTTCCCCTCACCGTGTGGTGGTGTGAGCTTATACAAGTAATTGTGGCAGGCTGGTGAACTAAAAAGAAGATAAGTCATCTGTCCTACATGTTTCCTGTTCTAGGTTGGAGTCCCCAGCAGTGCTCAACCCAATGGCTCTGCCTCTCTAGTCTGTCAGTTCTTGATGCCTCTGCCAATGCTTAAGTCATCTCATTTGATCTCAGAGTGAGGAGAATTACTTTGTTCTTCAGGAGCATTGGGGAATAAAAGGTGTTCCCCCAAATAAGAAGCAAATAAGGCTCTGAAGCAAACTGTGTGAACAGATACAAAGTGTGATTGTAACATAATAAAACTGATTTCTAAGAAAGATATAACAGAAGGTAAGAGGTAAGAGCTTAGATGAGCATTATCCTGTATACCCATTCTAATGAAGTTTGGCACCTTTTTGGAGCTGCTCCACTTTAGAATGGATCCTTTGTTGTTGTTGTTGTTGTTGTTGTTGTTGTTGTTGTTTTGAGCTGTGTGGGGCTGTCAGTTTAAGAAATATAGTCACCTATATTTTACCAAAGAAAACCGTTATCCACTAGAGTCATCCATCTTATTGCAGATTTTTTCTGCTTGTCATCTCTATCCTGTCACAAGATGTGACTAATGTATTTTTGTCTTACTCAATCAAATTGAATGTTATGGACTAAGAGTTGACTCCAGACACCTCCTCACAAGGGGTACATTTGAAGGTATTAAAAGGAATGTACATAGATCCTGGAAACATTTGCAGATAGGCGTGGCAAGTGTTATTTGAAATAATAGGGACACATTACTGGAATGCATGTGTCAACCTCAGAGTGCTGATTTTGAGGGTAGCATTTTGTGATGCAAAGGTTCTTTTGTATTTGGTGAAACCTCAAATTGTAGTTTCTATACAAGATCATTTATCAGTTGTTTGTATTTAAATATGATAGTTTTGTTAACAGAATTAGAAAACATGTTAAAACTTATCAGCCTCACTAGGCTCATTGGAACAATTTTAGAAATGACTACTACTACTAACTAAAGATATGAGAGGCACTTGGGTGACTCAGTTGGTTAAGCGTCCAACTTTGGCTCGGGTCATGATCTCACATTTCATGAGTTCAAGTCCTGCATTGGGCTCTCTGCTGTCAGCACAGAGCCAACTTCAGATCCTCTGTCCCTCTCTCTCTACCCCTTCCTCACTCTCTCAAAAAATAAATGAACGTTAAAAGTTTTTTTTGTTAGATATTTTTGTTTTCAATTGTTTTAAAACAATTCAATGAAAATTGGAGTTTGGTCTGAGACCAGGCTGTCTAGTTGATCAAATATCTCTACTTTGATATGGAATTATATTCAATCACTGTGTCTGGGTGCAGATATTCTTATTTTTTAATGTTAATTTATTTATTTTGAGAAAAAAAAAAACCTAGAAAGAGAGCAAGCATGAACAGGGGAGGGGCAGAGAGAGAGAGAGAGACAGAGAATCCAAAGCAGGCTCTGTGCTATAAGCACAGAACGGGACTTGATCCCTTGAAACATGAGATCACAACCTGAGCTGAAATCGAGTCAGATGCTCAACCAACTAAGCCACCAGGGACCCCTGGGTTCAGATATTCTTAACAGTGTGGACAGATAATTTGATTAAAATAAACTCAGATAAATGAGCTATTTCTTTTTTTTTTAATATATGAAATTTATTGTCAAATTGGTTTCCATACAATACCCAGTAATGAGCTATTCCTTAATTAATAGTTTATTTGTTAGAAATCATCCAA
This sequence comes from Neofelis nebulosa, assembly GCF_028018385.1. NCBI lineage: Eukaryota > Metazoa > Chordata > Mammalia > Carnivora > Felidae > Neofelis > Neofelis nebulosa. Next base: position 52,460,856 of record NC_080787.1, read on the forward strand.
CCTCTAGAGTCTAATTGCCATGTTGTTCAAAGGGTGTGTATAGGCACTTGGGGAAGATAAACTTTTTCTGTGCAGAGAAGTCCTATGCTTTGCAGGTTGTGTGGCATCCCTGGACATACTCTAAAAACCAGAGGAACTCAGGAAAATGTATGTAAAACAGAAATGCTCCACACATTTCCAAATGCTCCTTGTGGATAGGAGAGGAGGTGTTGCCTGTGGTTGGAAACTTCTGATCAGATAAAGATAATAAAAATGGTGATAAAAAGAATGTAGAGCTTATTAGTTGTGTGGCCCAGAGCAAATTACTTATCCCTGGGCCTCAGTTTCTTCATTTGTGTAATGAGAATAATAATAAGTATCCTCATAAGATTATTGTCAATGTGATTATAATTAATGAATATAATAATGCACATAAAGTTCCTAGTGAATCACCTCATGATTGGTAAGCAAACAGTATGTAATTAACTTCTATTCATTCTTTCTCTTCTTCATTTAAAATTTTCCTTTCGTAGGAAGGGCTGGACTTGACTTCTGGACAAGCAGGGCTATTGTGGTGGATGTGTCCAGACATGAAACAGAGGGCCTCAGAAAATCTGTTCAGGAGTGTAAATATTCCAGCAATGGAACATGGTGTCTAGTGTAGATTTGAGAATCTCACTTGGTTCCATCCTACATGCACAGTTCACTTACCTGAACATTTAACTTTGACATCAATCATCAATTTGTCATATTGTCCAGCAAATCAGTTTCCTATGAATGTGTTTTATCTGTTGCAGACCAGCTTGTGACCAGCAAGTAACCTCCAAGGAGTAGATGTGACTCTCAGATTTTCTCATTTCAGACAATGTTTTTTGGGATAGGAAAAAACAAACAAACAAATAAACAGTCAGACTGAATAGGTACCAGTCATTTTCCTGAAAAGTTGGCTTCCAGTGTAATTCCAGTGTCGGAATCCTTTATTTCTCTTGAAATGCAAACTCTATAAAATAGTCAAAGTGGAATTTTACACCACACCCAGCTTTTGGTGTCTCCCTCCCTGAAAATGGACAGCAGCCCAGAGAAGAGAATGTTCACTACAAGACCCATTGTTTCCAAGATTCAGGAAACACTTAACTGAAAATCCACTAGTGTTAGGACAAGGCCATGGAGACTAAGATGAGTTGTATGGACAGCCTAATACATAGATTAAGAGTAATAATAATAACAATGACTGTAATAATAATGATTCAAATGTTCTGGGTAGTGTTTCAGAACATCAAAAATATTAACTAATTTAACTCCCGTGATAATCCTATGACGAAGTTACTATTGTTTCTTTTTTACAAATGAGAAATTTGAGGCCCAGAAGACTGTTGTCAATACAACCAGTAAATGGTGGAGCCAAGGGTGAAACCAGGCTATCTGGCTCAAAACTCTAGCCCAGAGAAGGGCATGCCTCACTGTCTGGAGGACTAGAGGAAAAAACTTCACAGAATGGCATCTTGATGTTATGTCTCAAAAGATGAATGGGTATTCTCCAGGCAAGTATGGCAGGGAGTGGTTATGCTAGGCAGAAGGAATAGAATCTGAACAGATTTAAAAGCTTGTAACACTAAGTCTGCTATCATACAGTGCAAATGGATAATGTCAGGAAGTTTAACATAGAGACTAATTTAATAGTGTGAGTGGGATTTATGGATACCACTAAGGGGTGTGAAGTCTCAGAGCTATTAACATTAGAAAGTTATTTCCACCTCAAGGCCTAAAGGGGCAAAGGAGAGAGGTGAAGGTGTGACTCTCCAGGACCACAAAGAGTAACTGTATGGAAATAGGATCAGGACAGGAGCCTTTGGTAGAGGAATGCAGCCAGTCTACAGCAACCTAGCATAAAGGGAGCAGGGAATACATCCCCAAATCCATGCTCTTCTCATATTCTAGGCTTCTACTTGTGCTGCACATTGGCTGAAACCAGCTAAAAGCCCTAGGGCCAATGAATCCATAGACACTGTCCGAAATGGTCAGCCTCTCTGGGTACAGAACAGGACAGGAACATTGGACAGTGGATCTGGAGGGGCAAATGGACAATCTCTAGAAGACAGAGCCAATACACTATGAAAGAGTTTTGACATACTTTTGAACGGTTTTGTACAAACTTAACTTTTGAGTAATTTCCAAATACCAAGTTTGGATCTACTGCTGACTGACAGTAGAAAGCCTATCTCTTTCCCTAGAGAAAGAAGATCATAAAGCCATAGTTATATTTGATGGGGATCTTTTCCCAGATGTTTCTGAAACCTGACCCCATACCAATACAGTAGTAACTTAATACCAGCTCACATTCAGCAGGTTCAAAAGTAACTTTTTTCAATTGCCCCTAACTTAATTAATATTTTCATAATTAGCCAGGAGACTTCCTGAGTGAAGATGAGATATTTGGATACTTGTAGCTATTAGTGAATTATCTGGGCACAAAAACAGCCCTATGTTTCTTTCAGGCAGAAAAATAAAATAAGTTACTTTCATCTGCTTCTAATTCAAAAGTAGACAGAGTGAATTTGATTCAACATTATAAAAAAAATCACCTTTTGGCTGAGATCATGCATGGAAAAAATCAACCCCAAAGGACGGAATTTTGGAACTTAATATGCAAGCAAAAAAGTGAGCTGGATAAAAAGGAAGGAAGAATATTCCAGTTGAAATCTGTAAATAATATGAGCTTACCTGTTAATGTTCACTTGTGCAAATAATCTAGGAAGAGAATTACAGTGCTACCACCAAGGAAGATGGAATACCTTCCCCTATGGAGAAACTGAGCAGGGTTAAGATAATTCAGCTATTTAGTAATAATTATTAACATTTGTATTTGCCCAGACACTGTAATAAGTATACCTATTTAATCCTCCCTATATAAGGTAAGTTTTATTATTAGGTTCATTTTATATACAAATAAACTAAGAGTTGTAGAGGCTAAATGACCTTTTCAAGGTTTTATGCCGATAAATGACTTAGTTGAGCCATAAAGTCAGAACTTCTTAATTCTATAGGTCAGCATAGTTTTGTTTAAAAAAAAGAAAAGAAAAGAAATGGCAAGGTAACACTGCCATAGACATACTGGTTTCCAATGATTTGAGTTAATTGATTAGAATATCTGGTGAACTTGAAAAGAGAGCCAATTACCTGTCACCTCTGTGGGTGGATGTACAGTGTCTTTCTTTACTATATTTCTGAACTTACATTTCCTGAGTAGAGCTCAGAACCACTTTAGAACTTTAGAGCTGTTAAGATACCAAAGCTAGGACAAAGCACAGAGTATTTATATATGTATGTATACATATACATACATATGCATATATACATATATACACACGCACACACTCACACACACAAAGAATATATCAACAGCCATGATTAGTCCAAGGCTGACCTTGGCCTCTGTTGTGTTTTGGAGAAAGGTGCCTCCGGAATTTTGTGAAGTGGGATCTATGTTTGTCCCATGGACTAACAGCATCATAGGTTGGTAATATTCCCTGGTATACCTGTTCTTAAAAAATAGTTATCAATCAACTGATACTGCTAAAAATGTTTATTAAATTTAGTAGATTTGTGTTCAGTCAATTAGCACAGGTAAAATATGTGCTAAGTCAATTAGATTTTCAGACTAAAACATCTCTTGAGATTTGTGTATTTACATTTATTGATGTTGCCTAAACTAGGAGCTTCTTATATCTGCTGTTCTGGGATTAGGTAAATAAGTCAGGCATATACAAAGCCCTCAGTGAGGTAGTCACTTCATGAGGTAAATGTTTGCATGCTCACATAATCCTTTTTATAACAATTGGCCTTGATTAGTTTCCCATTTAATTTCTATATTTGTATATTGAAAAACACTTATTAATACAGAAAGGATTTCTGGGCCAATAAAGTGGCATGTTAAGTTTGTCCCTTTCTCCCGCCCTTCTTTTCTTTGAGATATATATGATTGCTATTGGTGATGTATGTAGAGGCATGTACTGTATCGTGGATTATGGTCCACAATTATTTACCACACTCACATTAAGAGGGGTGGGAGGGCAAATGGACAACCTACAAAAGATCTAACCTCACCGGGAAATGCTGGCAGAGAGGGAAATAACCTTCACATTCCTACCACCTTCCTAGATACGTACATTGAGGCACAGCCCCCTCTGCCTGTCGGGAAAGTATGAGGCAATCTAAGATAAGGGCATCATTTGGCTTTGACATTGGGCCTACTGGTCTGCCTTGGTGCTGCTTCTTGTGTTACCTGAGAGTTCACCTTTGGGAATTTGTAAAATCAGAGGCATTATTTCCAGATAATGCTGTGTTACCTGGGAAAGAAAGATGGATAAGTGGTCTGTCAGCAAATATGAGCTGTCTTTTTTTTCAGATTGATGTGTGGTGCTTCAGGCCTCGGAGCTTGGGAGTAGGACAGAGTCCTTGACTGGGGGCTTGGGTCTGCCTTGACAGAGACAAGGAGAAACCACTGAGGAGGGAGCTGAGGCTGGGCAAAGCCTTCAGACCAAGGAACAAGAGTAGTGGCTGCAGGCATGAGGGCTTTTCATCAGGTTAGAAAATTGAAAGGGAATGAATTAATAAAAGATCTTGGAGTGTGACCAGATGTGGGAAGATCCTCAACAAATAAGTGAACTTTTTTTTCCTATTTGCCAGTTTACCTTTTGGTCAGCCCTGTCTTTAAGGGCAGTGTGGCCTCTAGTAATTTATGACTACAAGTATGCTTCTTTATTCCGTATTATGTATTTGATTTTTTAAAATATTAATGTCTATTTATTTTTGAGAGAGAGAGAGAGAGAGAGACAGCATGGGCAAGGGAGGGGCAGAGAGAGATGGAGACACAGAATCTGAAGCAGGCTCCAGGCTCTGAGCTATCAGCACAGAGCCTGGTGCGGGGCTTGAACTCATGAACAACGAGATCACGTTCTGAGCTGAAGTTGGACGCTCAACTGACTGAGCCACCCAGGCACCCCTCCATATTACATATTTGTACAAGGAGGTTGACATAAAGAGACAAGAACTCAAGTGCTGTTTTATTTCTGTCACTAACTTGGGGACTTTGAGTTTGATCACTGTCTCTGCCTGCACCTTTTTAAATTAAGATTTACATCTGCCCTACCTCACTATTGCAGTGGAAGATTTTTAAGCGACTTTGAGAAATACAAAATGTTAGATCAGCGTAAGAATAGGTATGGTAAAAAATTCTTTTTCAAAATCTCTTATTATTTACTTAGGACTATCTGATCACCATACATAGATTTCTATTTTCATACAGATGTGCATATTATCTGCATATATGCATCTGAATACAGACCTACATATGCATTTAGTTTCCTCTTTCTCCTCACTTAATAAATCACTGTTACCAACTGATAGAAAAAGAAAGAAAAACATTTTCTAAGAGGTTAAGTAAATAACAAGATGTAAAAAAGTAAAAAGATAATGTATGAAAATAAAATAGACAATAATTGGAAGATTGGGGGAAAAAATGTTAAAATGTCCATGCTACCCAAAGCAATATACAGATTCAATGTAATCCAAAACCAATAGCATTTTTCACAGAAATAGAACAAATAATCCTAAAATTTGTACAGAACCACAAAAGACCCTGAATAGCCAAAATAATTCTTGAAAAAGAAGAACAAAACTGTAAGTATTGCAATCCCAGATTTTAAGATATACTACAAAGCTGTAGTCATCAAAAGAGTACGGTCTTGGCACAAAATTAGGCATATAGGGGGGCGCCTGGGTGGCTCAGTTGGTTAAGTGTCTGACTTCAGCTCAGGTCACCATCTCGCGGTCCGTGAGTTCGAGCCCCGCGTCGGGCTCTGGGCTGATGGCTCAGAGCCTGGAGCCTGCTTCCAATTCTGTGTCTCCCTCTCTCTCTGCCCCTCCCCCGTTCATGCTCTGTCTCTCTCTGTCTCAAAAATAAATAAACGTTAAAAAAATTAAAAAAAAATTAGGCATATAGGTCAATAAAACAGAATAGAGAACCCAGAAATTAACCCAAGACTAGATGTCAATTAATCATCAACAAAGGAAGCAAGAATATGCACAAAGAAAAAGATAGTCTCTTCAATAACTGGTTCTGAGAAAACTAGACAGCTACATGCAAGAGAATGAGACTGGACCACTTTCTTACAACACACATGAAAATAAACTCAAAATGGATTAAAGACCTAAACATGAGACCTGAAACCATAAAAATCCTAGAACAGTACACAGGCATAATCTCTCTGACTTCAGCTATAGCAACGTTTTTGTAGGTATGCCTACTGCGGCAAAAGAAACAAAAGCAAAAATAGACTGTTGGGACATATAAAAAGCTTCTGCACAGCAAAGGAAACAATCAACAGAAAAGAAGATAACCCACTGAATGGGAGAAGATATTTGCAAGTGACATATTCAGTAAAGGGTTAATATCCAAAATATATAAAAAACTTATACAATTAAACACCCTAATGGAAAAATGGACAGAAGACATGAACACACACTTCTCCAAAGAAGACATACAGATTGCCAACAGACACATGAAAAGATGCTCAACATCACTCATCATCAGGGAAATGCGAAGATATTACCTTACACCAGTTAGAATGGCCAAAATAAAAAACACAAGAACAAGTGTTGGGGAGGATGTGGAGAAAACAAAACCCTTGTGCACTGATGGTAGCAACGTAAACTGGTGCATCCACTGTGGAAAACAGTATGGAGGTTCCTCAAAAAATTCAAAATAAAATTACCACGTAATCGAATTATTCCACTCTGGGTATTTACCCAAAGAATATGAAGACACTGACTTGAAAAGATATATGCACCCTGTGTTTATTGCATCAATATTTGCTATAGTCAAGATATGGAAGCAGCCCAAGTGTCCATCCATAGATGAATGGATGAACATGATGTGATATGTTTATATAATGGAATATTACTCGACCATAAAAAAAGAATGAAATCTTGCTATTTGCAACAACATGGCTGGATCTAGAAGGTTTAAATGCTAAGTGAGATAAGTCAATCAGAGAAAGACAAATACCATGTGATTTCACTCATATGTGGAATTTAAGAAAGAAAACAAATAAATAAAAAACTAGACTCTCAACTATAGAGAACAAACTGGTGGTTTCCAGAAGGGTGGTGGGGATGGGTGAAATAGGTGAAAGGGATTAAGAGCACACTTACTGTGATGGCCTGGGCACTGAGTAATGTATAGAATTGTTGAATCACTATATTGTACACCTGAAACTAATGTAACACTGTTATGTTTATCATACAGGAATTAAAATGAAAAAAAATTTTAATTAAGAAAAAGAAGTTTAAATTATGTTTATACTAAAAAATAAGGAACTGAAAACCTCAGTAAATACCTTATAAGGTATTTACTTTGGAGGTTTTAGGGCAGACAACTTAGGAAAGCTTTTTCTCACTTAACTTCCTATAATGGGTGTGTACAGGAAATAATTTGATCAACCTATGGAATAGCTTTTCTGTAGATTCTAGGCCCTTTTGTTAAGTCTGTAGAAAAACTGCCTCACCAACAAAATATGAGAAACCACTTCCATTTTCCCCACTATAATCTGTTCCTTACTGCAGGGTCAGTGTATTATCAAATATGGAAAAAATGGTTCCTTTAGATGTAGTCAGAGGGGCAGTGATTTAACCCACCTCATATTATCCTCAGCTTGCTGGCTCTCAGGGATCATGTGAGCATTTTAGAGAAGTTCCCTCGGAAATGAGAGACTTGTGTAAAATAGGATGTGTGCAAGGAGTTTTTCTTTTGAAAAAAACGAAGGCAATTAAAAGCATAAGTATGATATTTTTAAAGACTTAATTGAATTGAAATTAATTGAAATTAGAATTAGAATTAGAAATAATCTACTATAAATTTGGTATCTGGAATTGCGAAAATAATAATGCACTTCTAGAATGAAGCATTCAAGTAAGACAAGTACCTACGGAATGATGAAGCTGACAGCATAAGGAAGATAGGAATTAAAGAAAAGTAGTAACTGTGTGAAACACCCCTGTTGCAGAACCTAGGCTGAATGTGTATTTATGTATAATTAATACGTATATTAGCTTTCTGAAACAGAAGCTTTTTGTGGACCAAGACCCTCAATTAAATAGCACTATGACCTGGTTGATGGGATTGTCCTTTAATTGGGTAAGCTTATTGGATTTAAATATAATATGTACTGATACAATTTCCTAATGGCACCGTCTTTACAATGAATTGACTACGCATACTGATAGGTTAGCTATACACACTTAACATGGTTACTTGTGCATACTTAAAGGATGGTTGAATTACTCATGTGTTGGCAGCTCCACTGTTAAATGTCTGGCAACTCTTGATAGGTGTCAGTACTCTTGCCAACTGGCCCTATACATAGGGAGGATCTAATGTCAACAGGACCCTTCCTCCATCTGTGTGCTAATACTATTTGGCTGATGGGGCACCTGGGTGGCTCAGTTATTTGAGCATTTGACTTTGGTTCAGGTCATGATCTTGTGGTCGGCGTGTTCGAGCCTCACATCAGGCTCTGTAAGTCAAGCTTGGAGCCTGGAGCCTGCTTCAGATTCTGTGTCTCCCTCTCTCTTTGCCCCTCCCCTATTCATGCTCTCTCTCTTCCTCTCTCTCTCTCTCTCAAAAATAAACATTAAAAAATTAAAAAAAAATTCTATTTAGCTGACACCTGTTGATGAAAGCATTATTCCTCCCCTGCTGGAAGAGAAAAAAAAAAATCCAATCTCTTAGGACAAATAAGATTCCAGAGGAACTCTATATCCTCCCCTGCCATCTTCAAGTATGCTTTCCTGATCAGAAAGACAAGCAACAGTAAATCCCAATTTTCTTCCATGGTGGTGATCCCTCCCTGTTCTTTCCTACTAAATCCTAGTTGCTGGAAGGTGACATTAAAGCTTGTGTGTTTCCTGCACTTACATTGTCTAACTTTGTATACAGTCACAGTTATTCAAAGGAAAAAGAATCTGCTTGTAATTTTGTCTCTGGACTAGAAAATTAATGCATTCTTTGCTAAAATATATTTATCAATTTGTTACACTGTAGAAACTGAACCATTGCTTTAGGAAATTAAAGCTAGCATTTTGCCATGCTATCACTATTCAGTGTTATTGGGGATCCTATGGTAAGAATTTTCATGGAATGTTGGAGCTGACTTTTGGCATAAGAAGATTTAAGTTCCGCTATTTATTTATTTGTTGTTTGGCGAGTCATTTCACTTAACTTGAACTGTGGACTCATCAGAGGTAGGGGGATGATAATTATAAGTCTTATATCATGAGTTTTCTTGGGAATCTGTGAGGTACTAGTGAATTTGCTTTGTTAGCAGATTCTAAATTGTCCTCAGTGATTTTGTACCCCTTAAGTGACTAATATCAATTAAGTTTTGCACACTTCATGCATTACAAAATAAAAATGTTTGTAGCTTGGTTCCTCCTGTGTTATTTATCTTCACAGATTGTCTAGAACCATTCAGTTCTTTAAGCTGTAATTTTAATAACCTTTTTAAACAAACAAACATTAAATATTGTGTTCCATGATAAAGCTATGGAGGTCTCTGATGGTTCCATTTCAACATGTTCCACTGGCAGCACATAATGAGTGCTCAGTAAATATGTTCTGAGAAAATTCTGGAAAGACAGCAACTAGAGCATATGGCCCTGGCTCTCATTCCTTCCTATCTTAGTCTGCAGCATGAGGCATCAATGAGGGGAGGCAAACTGGTAGACCCTGGAGGGATCTTAGATTTCATTTATAGGGAAAGAGCAGGTCCAGTATTTGGTTATATTTGATAAAAGTCAGGATACTAGTTATAGAGAGGAGGTTTTGCTTGTCTCTGAAGACTGAGGAGAAGTCCGGAATTTTATACCAGCCAGAATGGTCAGCTGACATAAGTTTCTTCAACAAATGTTGTGCCAGCCAATTTTCTGTCATCTTGAGAAGGCTTGCCTGGTTTAGCCAACCCTGGAGGACATGGGTAGGGGTAGTTATGTGGGTTCACAGAGTTATTCCCAGTTCCTCAGATTGGGAGAGAGCTGTTACATGTACCTAGGAGGTCCAGGAGTAGAAAACCTTGGCAGGGGGTGGAGAATTTGACAACTTGTTCTCTGATGACCCATAAGGATGGAGGCTGCATTGTTCAAAAGACTGTATAGTTTAACTGGACTCCCCAAAGCTTATAATGATGCAAAGACAAGTTACAACTCAAGGGCACTAGCAATCTGAGAGGGAAAACCTATCTGATTGTCTGATAGTCTGTAACAGGCAGCCCCCATTGAAGTAAAGGTAATAAAAATGTCAATTAAGCTCTTTCATAAAAACTACTAGAGCTCCAAAGTGAGTAAAGTTGGAGCACAAAAAAAGGACTTCTATTTTGAATGTAGGAAACATGGTCCATGACTTAAAAACTCCAATAGAACATTTTTCTTTTGAAAAAGAAGAGAGACCTGTTGGAAACAGAAATGGGAAATGGAAGATCATCAGAAGAAATAGCTCATCACGCAAACAGGCAAAGGTACAAAAACCAAGAGAGGAAAGCAGGAGGCTGAGAGGGCAGGTTCAGGATTAAGGTGCAATCAGTGGGAGTTCCAGAGACAGGAAAGGGGATACTTATGTAGATGATAGAAGAAAATGTCTCTGATCTCAGAGGAACTTGAGTGAGATTAACTGAGCTGACTTAGTCTCAGGCAGAATTAAATAAAAGACACACATCCAGGATATTACTTAATCTAAGAATAAAGAGAATGTATCATAAGCCTGTACCCAGAAAGAACAATTCACTTACAAAGAAGAGGGGATCATCAGATTAGCATGAGAGTTCTCATTTACAATTCTGGAAATCCAAAAATCATGAAATATCAGTGACCACTTAGGACAAAAGGAGAGAAATGAAAGAAGATGCCATTTATCTAGGGAAAAATTCACAAAAATAGTTTAAATAATTAATGATTAATTCATGATCACAAGGCAGAAATGAAGAAAAGCAAAAATTTTTGTTAAGCAGCAAATCATGCAATACATAAGTTAGTATAAAGGGTGGAGAAGTGTCAGAAAAGTGTATTTGTTAAATAATGATTTTTTGAAACAGAAGAGGCATTCTGTTGTGGGAGAAAATAAAGCCAATAACCTGGAACTGAAGTTTATCTAAACAAAATCTAAGAGTTGGGAATAAGAATGGAACATAGGACAGTGACTCTGCAAATAATATTTGATCTTGTTGAGCTGAAGTGCAATGAGGAAGAGTTGGAAAACTACTTCTCAAACTCATATATAATAATAGAAGAATAAAAGACAATAAAAAGCATAGTAGAATTTCCAAATTATTAATACAGAGAAAGGAAATGAAAAGAAAAGAAACCCAAAAAATATTAAGAAAGGGAAAAGAGGAAATGATTACAAACCATGATACACATTAAACAACATGGAAGGAGTAAAATGCCTCATTTAGTTATTCCATTAAATACAAATGGAATGAAGTCCTTTTTCCATGGATGCATGAAGGGTGGTCAAATAATACTGATATTGATCTCCTACAGTGAAGACAAAGACATAAATATTTTGTTGCCTGAGTGAATTTATATGCGTGATTTTCTACATCTCAGATTAATATGTCCACTATGCCATACAACCCCTTTTGTGAGTGTAGCTAAATATTTCTGTTGTGTGTCATCTCCGTAGCAAGGGATCCCTGTGTCAGCCCTTTGTGGTGGACCTTGCTCTCCCTGAACCACCCCACAGGTGGGAATGTGAACCATGGGGCACAGAAATCACCCACGAATTGTGGGCAGAGGTAGGCCTCAATTCCAATTCTGTCTCTGCCCTTCACCTGTTGTGTAGTTCTAGAACAGTGACTTCATCTCAGTGAGAGGTTCACTTTCCTCACCTTTGTCATGCAAATATTGATCTGGCATTCCTTTTTTTTGTGTTTATTTATTTATTTTTGAGAGAGAGAGGCCAAGCCTGGGAGGGACAGAGAGAGATAGGAGGACACAGAATCCAAAGCAGGCTCCAGGCTCTGAGCTGTCAGCACAGAGCCTGATGTGGGGTTCTAACCCACAAGCCATGAGTTCATGACCGGGGCCGAAGTCAGGTGCTTAACCGACTGAGGCATCCAGGTGGCCCTCAAATATTGATCTTGAACAGTCATCATGAGGATTATATTTGTTGGTTTATGTAGAATTCTTTGTAAATTTCTGGCAGCACATAGCGGGCATTCAGTGAATATCAACTGTTTGTTTCTCTGTGTCTGTCTTCTAGACTCACCTAATACATCTTTGCAAATAAAATTCACAGATTGGGGTATGCCATGCCATATCATTCAGGCTTGACGTAGCCAGGAAAAAAATATGAAAAGACAGAGGATCATAGAGACTCCAGAAATCTTCCCACACTTTAGATTGTGGTTTTGGTGATGCAAGAGATAGCAGACAGTGCACCTGTTTAAACAATGAAAGTCATGCCAAGTTAAATGTATCCAAAGGCAAAATTTCCAATTCAGTAGTATCTCTTTAGACTTCCTTTCATGTTTGCTTGAATATTCTCTGGTAGCCACTTATACTCCATTTTTAAGTATAGCTTTGACAATAATTTCTATCTCATAGTTATGATATTCCCTAGATGCCATCACTTAAGATGACTGAATAATTCCAAGTTTATCCCTCTCCTCTCTTTCCTTTGCTGTGTCTTTTAAAATTGTCATTTTGAATAAATCTTTAAAAAGCTGTCTTGGAATTTCAGTTTAGTTCATTTCAACAAAGACTTAGATGTCTATTTTGCAGTGGACCCTATCAGGAAGAGGATTTCAAAAGCAAATGAAACTTGCTCCCTGACCTTGCAAAATTCAGTGCATAATAACATAAGCAAGTAAATAAACAATATAATTATAGGAGGTGCTAACATGCATAGACAGAAACCCAAGGTTTTAGAAGAACTTTAACTCTGACTTGGAGGATTGGGGGGCGGGGGGGATCTGTGAGCCTAGTCTTAAAAGAGGGTTAGATTTATGAAGGTAGAGTAAGTGCAGTAAAATGGAGAGATCATAATGGTGAAGAAAGAGAGCTAAGGCAAGGTAGGCATTGACAGCAAAGAAATAGTGGAAGCAAAAGCCCAGAGACCATTGAGAGCTTTGTCGAGTGCCTATGAATGCTGTTAAAAAAAAATAATATCCCTTACTAGAACCTCATGGCAATGACTACCCCAAAGGCCTGGGCTCTGTGATTCCTTAACTCCTTCTTAACCAGAAGTGTCTGTGATTCTGATTCCACCGACAAAGTTCCTAGGGATTTTGTTGTTGAGAGACATGTTCTCCTGAATAGAGACTGTTAGAATCTCTGGGATGGGTAGAAGCATGTGCAGTTTTGAAAGCATCATGTTGTTATTCTCTCCATTAAGAATCACTACGATAAACTGAGGTTCAAGGATTCATCTCCCTCTGTCTTCAAAACCAGTTACTGAATAGATCCACATCCCCCAGGCAAACAGAGGTTATCTCTTTTCAAGAGTCAATGGACACCCCCTTCAATCTCCTGGATCTACTCTCTTGGCCACCTTCCAGTTCTTAAAATCTCCACTCTGCTGGCACCAGGTAAAACCTCTTGTTTTTATTGGCCACATATTCTCTGGCCCAAATCCCTGCACTTTTGTGTCATGCAAAAACTCATTCATGGACATAAAACAGATTTTTTTAAGGTTTTTATACTAACTGCCAGGACCAGAAGGAGCAAAATAGTCATGTAATCACAATGCTCATTGGTTTTTGAAAGGTTTTTCCTGCTTACTTTGAGGCATTAATGCTAGTTTATTTAAGAGTAAAGTTTTAGGAGTGCCTGGGTGACTCAATCAGTTAAGCTCTGACTCTTGATTTTGGCTCAATCATGATCTCACCATTTCCATGGGCTCTGCACACTGGCCGCAGGAAGCCTACCTGGGATTCTGTCTCTTCCTCTGTCTTCTCCCTGCCCCCGCTCGCACACACATGCACATGGTCTCTCTTTTTCTCTCTCTCAAAATAAATAAATTAAAAAAACAAATTTTTAAGTAAAGTTAAAAAAATTTTTGTTTTAATGTTTATTTTTGAGAAAGAGAGAGGGACAGAGCATAAGCAGGGGAGGGGCAGAGAGAGAGGGAGACACAGAATCTGAAGCAAGTTCCAGGCTCCAAGGTGTCAGCACAGAGACAGATGCCAGTCTCGAACCCACAAACCGTGAGATCATGACCTGAGCTGAAGTTGGACGCTCAACCAACTGAGCCACCCAGGTGCCCCAAAAGAGTAAAGTTTTTACAGTTGCAGGGAGGGAAGAAAATAAAAGTGGATTTCATGATACTGGTAATTTTATTGGAAGTATACTTTTTATGCAAAGATAATGTCATTTTTTGTGTACAGAAAGTATTCATTAAAGTGTATGTATGCATAACATAGACATAAACACGCATGCATATCCTGGAGTAAAAAAAATGAACAAACTCTTCCAATATAAGGTGACATTCAAGGTACAGAAACATCATGTGGGCTTTACAAATCATGCATAGATTACTTTTAAAAAGAAAAAAATTGGTCGTTTTCAAGATTGTTAAAAATTTCATCTTAATATATATCTAAATTTAATTATGTATCTCTTATAGTAGGATTCTATTTGTGGGAGTAAACCGCAGTTTCTCTCTTGTGTATTTAAGCAATTGTTCACATGCCCTGAAGCATCAGAGCTGTTATCCAATACATTTTTGCATAAGACAAGAGTCAATTTCATCATAGTTGGGCAAAAGAATTTTTTTTGTTTTGGTAGAGTCTGCCCCCCTGTTCTTTCTTTCATCTCTTGAATCTGACTCTAGTGAAGTCTGCAAGGCCAATCCATTAGTGTTCTCTCCTACAAAGTCCTGGGAGTAGGGCTGTGATAATTTTTTTTTTTTTTAATTTTCCATTGAGTTGTGTTGTGATTTGATAAAATGAGAGATTTGTTCCTTTACTCATCCTGGCTACAGAAAGGAAAAGCAGGAGCACAGAAATTCCAAGGACCCACTTTTTTCTTTTATATGCCCCCATTTCTCCTGATATTTTATCTTCCAGCATTCATCTCCTCCTCCCTCTGAAAACCCCATGTTTACTTTTGAGCATTGATCAGCCAGTAAAATCTTCAACTTGTCAGCAGATCAAGCTGTCCCTAAATGAGCAGGACAGCTCCCCACACCCCCAAGAGGTGCACAGGTGGCTGTTACAGGGACACTTTTCATAGGCTTTACCAGAGATTATAACTTTATAGATTGGCATTAAGCCTGTAAAGCAATGATGATTCCCAAAAGTTGGAAGAGAAGAATGGGGAGGTACGTTGAATAAGCCTGGATTTTTGCCACTTTGAATTAAGCCTTCTTAAATTCAGAGCCCAGAAGCTCCCTTGTCATTTTGAGATTCATATCGCTGGAGATGATGCTGACTGTGAGTATATGATAAACGATAAAATAAGTTTTCAGGGTAGAAACATTCCTTATTGAAAGAAGGGGTGTTTTAGGAATTGGGGAAATTTTCAAAGTCCTCCTAGCTTGTCAAATAAATGAATGAATAAATCAGTAAATGAATAAGAAAAAATTCAGGTTGAAGGGCAATTCAGTCAAGTTACCCTAACATAGCCTGTATTTTTGTCTATTCAAATGTGTTTGCCCCAGGGCCAAACAGCCAGCTGTGTTCTGTTGGGTGATGTATGAAGCAGAAAGAACACTGTCTAATTTTTATATCCAGTTGAGCCTGAAGTACCTTGAGATGGGAAGGGAGGGGGTAGATCTCACTCCCACTCAGGAATTCTTATTCATGCAAAAATCACTCATCAGCTATCCTGGTAGCCCTCCCTAATTCCTTTAACCCCTCAACTACTGGGTGGTAACCAGGAGGGGCTTGCCATCTAATTAAAATTAATTGGTTACATGCCAATTAAGGAGGAGGTCTTTGAGGTTTGTTTCTTTGGAGGGGCTGGCTGTGTTTTCTTTATTTTACATTTCCTCTTTAGGCAGTAGTAAATACCCTCTAGTTCTCTTACCATATATTGCTTTCACTTTTAATTTCTTTTAGAATAGTCACCTGTATTGGGGTTAAGTGCTTATGCAAATAAAGGAATAGTAATCACAGACTACTTATTTAGTGATCTCCTTAGGTAGAAATTCTCGTTGGAAGTTCTTTCTACCTGGGCAATTTAGCTCAGTCAAAAACTTCTTGGTTTTTATGTGATTTCTGAGAAGTTATTGTTTAGATGTTTACTTCTCCAATCACCACACAAAACATCTATCTAGAACCATTTAGCAATGATTTCAGAAATAAAATCAAGTACACAAGGAAATTAACAAAGGGCTCTTTGCCTTTGACAAAGACCTAACAGAGAATTGGACACTGAATTATCTGGCCAATCTCTAGATAATTTTAATTATTTTAATGATATATTTACTTGCGCAGTTCATTGAAATTAGGTCTACAAGTTTTCTCTGTAGCATTTGTAGAGTTAAAAGGAAGACTGAGGCCATATCTAAATAGTGAAATAAATTAAAATTCCAGCGTAGTTATTACAGTGTACTTAGGCTGCTAAACCAATAAATAGGATTGCACTGTTTGGTCCGATTGTGATGCAACGTATTAAAGATTGCATAAAATACTTAATAGGTACTAAAAAGTCTGTAAATTTCATAGCCATCTGTAGATAAGAACTTTTAGAAACTCAGATGTTGAAAGAAAAGTGACATATGGGTTTTAAAACAACACTGCTGCTTTCCAGTTCATCAGCCACCAGGATCACAGTGTGCCCAAGCCACGCCTTCCGCTGCATCAGGGGCTGATGGCAAGAAGAAAGAGTGTGCCACATCCCAGGTTTATTAGGGACTCTGCACACCACTTATTGCTTCTGAGTAGTAGAAATGACAAATTCTTCAAGTGGAGCTGTAGTTCCAAATACACTTTGTTTGCTGCACTAGGAAACTCTATTGGTGAAGGGCATGGGTTTTGGAGCCAGACTGACTGGTTCAAATCCCAGTTCCATCCGTGTGTGACCTTGGGCCAATAGCTTAACCTCTCTGTGCCCCACCATCGTCATCTATAAAATCATGATAGAAATGACAGCTATCTTATACACTTACCATGTGGATTAAATGAGTTGATATTTGTAAGGAAACTTACACATAGTAATGCTATTTTTATACTTTTTATTTTTTATACTATTTTAATGCTCTTTAAGATCTAGGTATATATTGTTTCTGTTGTTGTTGTTGCTGATTTTATTTTTAAAATTTTTTAATGTTTATTTTTGAGGGAGGGAGAGACAGAGTGCAAGTAGAGGAGGGGCAGAAAGAGAGGGAGACACAGAATCCAAAGCAAGCTCCAGGCTCTGAGCTGTCAGCACAGAACCTGACATAGGGTTCAAACCCTTGAACTGTGAGATCATGACCTGAGCCAAAGTTGGATGCTTAACTGACTGAGCCACCCAGGTGCCCCATATTGTTGCTGATTTTAAATCAATGTTTTATACTAAGTGATATGCCTTTTAGCTCAAGTCTCATGTCATTTGTAAAGAAGTTCTCAGCCAATCTATCCCTAACTGATCTCCCATATCCCCAAACTGGAAAGGGAATGAATACTTGCTGAGTACTCACAAAGTGCTTAAATTTTATATATGTTATAACTGTCTCTTTCACAATGAATCTACAAGGTGTATATGATTAGTTCCATATGACAGATAAGAAAACTGAGGAAAACCTAATTTTACCTCTTCCCCTAGTCTTAGTTTGAGCATATATAAAATGAGGACACTGATACTTCCTTCTCAGAATGTCCAACTAAAGTGACTCATAAACCGGGGCGCCTGGGTGGCTCAGTTGTTAAGCATCCAGCTTCGGCTCAGGTCATAATATCGTTGTTAGTGAGTTCGAGCCCTGCGCCAGGCTCTGTGCTGACAGCTCGGAGACTGGAGCCTGTTTCAGAATCTGTGACTCCCCCCCACTCTCTCTGTCCACTCCCCAACGCATGCTCTGTCTCTGTCTCTCAAAAAAAAAATAAATAAATAAATGTTAAAAAAAAAATTTAAAGTGACTCGTAAGCCATGAAATCCTATGATTTTAAAGTTCTGAGGAGTAAATATCACTGTTTTATATGAAAAGTTAGTCTAGGGTCTCCGATTCAAATAAGCTACAACAGTTAGTACATATAGAAGATATGTGTAATACATAGTAAATGCCCTTTCCAGCCCCCAGTGGTCAGCAGGTTAGTTTCCAGTTAGTTGCTAAAGGCTGCCATGGTGTTCATCTTTGGCAGCTCCCTCTCCTATAGCACTACTGTTGGCTTTTCTGCAGTGATCATAATGGTAGCCCCCAAAGGAATTCTGCTCTTAGGGAAAGAAAATTGGTATGGGAGAGAGTGGTGTGGTAATCATAGTTCTGTTTCCCATATATTTCCAGTCCTCCTCTCTGGCATGTGGTGGGATTAGTACCTGCACTCTTGAGGTTAGATGTGGTCATGTGGCTTGCTTCGGACTATGAAAAGTGATACATGTCACCACCATGAAGCTTATGTGGATGAGCCAGAAATTGTTGTTTCAGGCCATTCATTTTTGGGTTTCTGTTAGGACAGCTTAACCTAACCTATCCTGACTGATGCAAGTGGGAAATGAATTCTTCAGTTAGGTTTCCCTGGAAGTTTTGTAATATCAGAGTAGTTACTTTTGAGATCTGCTATGCTGGTTCAGGCTGTAGAAGTGGTTGGAGACAGGAAAATGGAAAAGAGAGAACATAGGAAGTAAAATGTTCCATGACACCCAGTCAGGTTTGTAGTGGCCACCCTGGCTTGAAATGAGGTGCCTGTTTCTTTGATAAGCATTTGCATTTTATACACAGCTAGGTACTTTTCCACAGAAGCTGCCTATTTTCTTGCTTCCCCACTTTCTGCTAGTAGCACAGTAATTCATTTGGAAGAATGCAGGGCATGTGGTGGACAGTGAGGACACAACAATGGAAAACATGGCTTATTTCAGTCTGGGCCACAGCAAAAGAGAGACAGGATAGAATTGCTTCAAGTCACTCTTCCCAAAAGATTGATCTAAAGTAGTTGCAGAATACTTAAGAGTGTCAAAGGAGCCAGTGTTATGTAAGGGAGACCATTGAATGTCTTACCTCTCATTTTCTCCATTGGGTCAGACTTAGCTAAACCTTTAAATATATAACTGAGCTGAAAACAAGAGAAGGGAAGGGAAAGGAAGGAAAAAGAAAAGAAAAGGAAAAGAAAAGAAAGAAATCCCCCTGGAAATCCCTTCCCTTCAGAAATGGGAAGGGAAATTAAAGCCAGAACACAAATCTCATGAACTGATGTCATCAGTATGAAGAGGGATATCAGATTGGATATAGGCTTTAAAGGCTAAGGAATTGGGCTTGAACACCCAAATAAGGCTGAGATGCGGCTTTAGGCCTGTGTGAGGTAGAGAACTTGAACTTACATAAAGTCAGAACCCTTAAGTGATAGAACTAGAAAGATTCTTCCCACTAGCACAGAGAAGTGACCTGAATGTACTTTTCTGCCCTAGGCTATGAGTGGACAAAATGTCTTCTATGAGAAATTTAAAAACTAGGCTTGCCTATACAAGCTGTGGGTGTGGACTATAATTTTCACTACATGCATTTTCACTACAGGACTTTACTCAGGGCTATAAATTAATGTAAAATGGTTCCCAGACCAGAGAAATTCCTAGAGTGCCAAGCAAGAAACAAATGCAAAGTTCCTTGTAGCAAGATTACCACGATTTCCAGCTCCCCAGGAGGGAAAAAACGTGGTAAGGTAAGCTCACAATAAAAATTATAAACCACACGAGGAAATGATGGATCCTAAATATCAAGATAGTGGGAAAATCCAAAGATACTTTAAATAAGAATATTTTAAATAAGTGAAATAGCATGGAAACCATAAGGAAAAGAACCCATTATGAACTAGAAGAGGCAGATTTGAAAAAGATCTAAATGGAATTTCTAGAAACAAAAAGTATAGTCACTGAAATCATATAAAACCTAATTTGATGTGTTAAACATCTGGATTAAACTTAGAGAAGGCATTAATGAACAGAAAGCCACATTTTGGTAATTATTCAAAATGCAGCATGGAGAGAAAAAAAATGAATGAAGTAGAAGGCTGAGGCATAAAATGAGAAGAATCAGAAACAGGAAATAAAGGTAGTGGTGATCAGATCACATTTAATTGAATCAATAGTGACTGAAAATTTACTAAAGCAAATGACAATGTGACCCTTAAGAAGCACAATGAGTACCAAGCAGGATAAATAAAAATACATCCACAAAAAGACTTACCTTGGAAAAATGGCAAAATGCCAACTATGAAGTAAAGAAGGACCTAGGAAGGAACATTTCTATGTAAAAAGGATTACTCATCAACAAAATGAAGGCAAGAAGATAATAAGAGGGATGTCTTCACAGAGCTGAGTGAAAAAAAAAATGCATTTTTACAAATCCATTTGTATTTTTAATGTTTATTTATTTTGAGGGAGAGAGTGTGTACTAGTGGGGATGGAGCAGGGAGAGACAGAGAGAATCCCAAGTAGTTTCCCTGCTGTCAGCACAGAGCTGGACGTGAGGCTAAATCTCATGAACTGGGAGATTGTGACCTGAGCCAAAACCAAGAGTCTAATGCTTAATCAACTGAGCCACCCAGGTGCCCTTTAGAAATCCATTTAGACAAAACTGGGTGGTGCCCATTCATAGAATGTTGCTGAATGAGATAATCTAAAGTAGGTAAGAAGGAAATTAAACCCAGAAGGAGAGAAATCAAGAAGCAATGCTAAACCAGGAACTGATAAGCAGTGAACCAGATGTCTGTCTT
Source organism: Neofelis nebulosa (assembly GCF_028018385.1). Lineage (NCBI taxonomy): Eukaryota > Metazoa > Chordata > Mammalia > Carnivora > Felidae > Neofelis > Neofelis nebulosa. The sequence continues at coordinate 52,481,732 of NC_080787.1, forward strand.
ACCTGAGATATGACACTGGTGGACAGAAAGGGCTCTGGGCATAGGGAGAACTGTAGGTCAGCCTCCATTTACCAGAGGAGAGGGTTTGTACACTGAGGGCACAGGGAGCTCAGTTAATCCTGCAAGGGTTATCCTTCAATTTCAGGAGGATTATTAATTTTGAAAGGTCAATTTTTAAGCCTTGATGTGCAATAAATGTTCATTGGCTGGAGGTCTCAGTGATCAGGCTTCTGATCTCTTTACTTCCCTTTGAGTTGTCCCTCTATGAGGAAGGGACCCCATGTCATATTCTCTGCTCTGGGTCCTGGATCAGTAAGACTTTATATGACAAAACAGTCTTTATAACATTGTACATCCCATCTTGGCTCTTATCCATGCCATGCCAGTCTTAGTTGCCGGTAACCTCTGGAACTTTGGTTCTTGGTATTTTGCCTATTTGGTTTGGACCATGTATTTGCTCATACCCAGATGCTGGCCTTGGTTCATTCCCACCTGGTTTCACTTTTTTCATGCTTAACTGCCCCACCCCCACTTTCTCCAGCCCTCTTCCCCTCAAATCCACAGGTCAGTCTTGATTCCTTCCTATTTGTTGCCTGTTATTCCAGAGTGGGCACTAGCATCTCAAATGGCTCAGTTATAATACCTGAGACTCTGTATATTCATCTCTCTGCCACACCATCTCCCCTTGTTCTTGTTGGTTTAGGGCAATAGTTTTCATATTTAGGACACATCAGAATCCCATGGGTGGATTGTTAAAATAGATTGCGAGGCTACATCCTGGAGTTCCAGATTTTAGTAAATCTGGGGTGGGGTCCAAGAACTTTCATTGTAACAAGTTTTGGCTTATGCTGATGCTGCTGGTCTGAGGGCCACAGTGTGACATCCACTGGGAATCCCTACTCTGCTGTCTTCCCAGAACCACCCTTTTTATGTTTTCCCCAAGTTTTGTTCATACTACTATTATGATATTGTTATGTTATGTTATGTTATGTTATGTTATGTTATGTTATGTTATGTTATGTATTTAAAACATAATTTGTGGGAGTTATTTGTCAATACCTTCATCTAGGGAATAGTCCTTTATCTAGGTGTATCCAGAAACGTTGCAAGTATGAGTCATCTCTTTTAATTTTTATTCAAATAATTTGAAACCTATTGTCTAGCTGCTAAGTTTATAGTCATGGGAAGAGGTAGAAATTTGGTCAAGGAAACTGCCTAGCGGTCTCACAGATAAGTCACATAATTGCAACTGAAACCCTGGTGAGAATAAACTCAATGCCCATGCTCTTGGCCACAATGCTGTCCTGTCTCCACCTCCTTTTTATTTCATAAAGCTATATTGGAAAGAGCCACCATATGACTAGTTGTTGGACACATGTACTGGTTACATAGGATGTTCCTGGGAAGATGAAGTCTTGTCAGGGTTAGGGGTCAATGGTGAGGCATTGAAATGACAATTGGGTTACTGCCTTCTTTATCCAGAAGAGTGCATAGCTAGTGACCTCAAATATATGATGAGACCAATCACACCAATCACATTATCCAAACTCTCCATGAGGAAAAATGTATGGGCTTCTCAGAAGATGATGTCTTCCTACAACATTGAATAATTTGGGTAGCTATTGTATGCCAGAAAGTTAGTGGTTTCTACAACTGATAATGAACAAATGTAAATGCATTTCAGTCACCTCTGGTCATTGTCTTTGGAGGAAAACATCCCCCTTGGTGTCAGTTTCAAAGGAATCTACTGCTGCATCTTTCTTGCCTGGTTTTGTAAATAGTAAACACTATGAGGTCCAACTCTGGTCACCAATGTGCATAACTGCTAAATGATTTCTGACAGAATCAGGGAATAATTCTTGACTTGGAGCAAAATAACTTCCATTTCCCCAGGAAAAACTGTTGTGTCCTTCCCTTCCCTCTGTTGCTCTCTTGGTGTGTCTCCATCCCTCCTTCCTTCCTTCCTTCCTTCCTTCCTTCCTTCCTTCCTTCCTTCCTTCCTTCCTTCCTTCCTTCCTTCCTCCCTCCCTCCCTCCCTCCCTCCCTCCCTCTTCTTTCTTTCCTGGTATTATTGGCTTTCACCTGCATTTTTTTTTTTAATGAGAGAACCACCTTGAACGTTTTTTTTTTGTTGTTTTTTTGTTTTTTTTGCATTAATTCAGCCTCCTGTAACCTCTTGTCAAAGCAGGAGGAAAGTTGCCTAATCAAATAGTGTTGATACCAACCATATGTTCCAGAAGTTGAGTTTTCTCCCACTGGTTAGAAAGAGAATTAGATAAGGCTAGTCTTCATATCAATAGTTAACAGTTTAAGAAACAGCAAGAGTCTTGCCTCTCAGATTGCTGACACTTGGCATTTCTTTAAGGCAGTGGTTCTAAACCCTAGTTGCTTAATAGAATCACATGAAGTGCTTTAAAAAAAACATTAATGCCCAATACTTGCCCTCCCTTCCAAGATTTAGATTAAATTAGTCTGGACTGGGACTTGGGTATCAGTATTTTAAAAAACAAATCAAAAGCAGAAAACAATAAAAAATACTCTAGATGATTACAACTGCTTTAAGGTATTGGTCCATAGTATTCTTTTCTTCTTATCCAACATACCTGTGATAAATGACACACTGACCTGAGGACTAATGAGTTTCATAGAAGCCAGGAAAGGGTGTGGACCAGAATTGCTTAGCTCAGCGATTCTCAAATGTGGTCCTGGACCAATAGCATCAGCATTGTCTGGGAACTTGTTAGACATACAAATTCTTGGGCCTGACCCCAGAGCTCTGGGAAGGTACCCAGCAATCCATATATTAACAAGCCCTGCAGGGCATTCTGATACCCAGTGAAGTTCGAGAACCATTGTGTTGGAGCTTTATTACTCCTTGTGTGTTCCAATCTCAGCATCATGTCAGAGCCTGTTTAGAAATGCAGCTGTCAGGGGCACCTGGGTGGCGCAGTCGGTTGGGCGTCCGACTTCAGCCAGGTCACGATCTCGCGGTCCGTGGGTTCGAGCCCCGCGTCAGGCTCTGGGTTGATGGCTCAGAGCCTGGAGCCTGTTTCCGATTCTGTGTCTCCCTCTCTCTCTGCCCCTCCCCTGTTCATGCTCTGTCTCTCTCTGTCCCAAAAATAAATAAATGTTGAAAAAAAAAAATTTAAAAAAAAAAAAAAAAAAAAAAAAAAGAAATGCAGCTGTCAGACCCTCCTCTAGAGTTACCAAATGAGAACCAGCATTTTAACAGGACCCCTGATCGTTTTTATATATACTAAAGTTTGAGAAACACTGTGTTAGAGGAAGTTTGTGTATTTTTAAAAATTCCACTGATCCCTCTTCAAGATATATTTATGTGAAGGCAACACTGGCCATTAGGACTGATAAATTCAGAAATCTGTGGCTTAACATAATGCAAATTTATTTCCTGTCCAACTTAATCAGTGGCAAGGGGAGAGCTATGTTCTACACAGTCAGTGTGGAGATGACAGACTGTTGTTTTCAAACTGGGTTTCCAAAGTCACTCTGAATGTGTGTTACCGTCCATTGGAAAAGGGGGGAGGAGAGAGTGGGATTTCTTTGGGATATTCTTGGTCCTGTCCTGGAAGTGATGTGTATCATTTCTCCCCACATTCCATTGGTCAGCAACCAGCCACATAGTTCTGCCCAGATATAAGGCAGATATAAGGGCTGCCAAATATAATGCCAGGCCAGGCAGCTGCTACCCCGCAACACCTCTGTCCCATGCAAGGAAAGCATGGATCTGTGGCAATTAGTTACCAGTCTTTGCCACATTATGGGTCCTGAAACTGACCATATAGAGAAAGAGACATGGGGCTGATCCCACTTACCCAAAATCACTTTGGAGGGGACAACCCTGTCCCTTAGAATTACTCATGTTTTGGTATTGATTATAGATGCCCTCCCATGGTTTTTAAGTTTAAGTCTTCTTAGATATTGGATTCAGAAACTAGTTATCATAGAGATTTAGATACAATGAAAATGTAGGTAGAGAATATGTAGGATAGAGGAAATTGCCAAGAAAAGGGGAGACCTGGTCGACCAATTAATGTTCACTGAAATTAGTGTTTACAAAGCACATTCACATTTATTATATTTTAGTGTTTTTGTCTATAATTTTCATAAAAGGAAATGAGTCCTGGAGAGGTTAAGAAACTTTTCTGGGGTCACAAAGTTGGTATATCTAAGGCTTTCATATTCAAAGTATATTTCTATTGTGAAACATGACACAGTCATGACAGACTTGAAGATGTCCTCCATCATCCCTGACTCTTGATATTTGCACCCTTGTATAAATCCCTCTGCTTCAGTGTGAGCAGGGCTTGTAATTTACTTCTAACCAATAGAAAATAGCAAAGGTGATGGGATTGTAATATGTTACATAGACTGTCTTGCTGGCAGATTTGCTAGAGAGTGTCTCTCTCTCTCTCTCTCTCTCTCTCTCTCTCTCTCTCTCTCTCTCTCTCTCTCTCTCTCTCTCTCTCCATTGCTGGCTTTGAAGAAGCAAGCTGCCATGCATCCCACAGGCAGAGGAAATGGAATCTGCCAGGCAACTCAGGGAGCATGATGGGTTCTTCTCCAACCGAGCCTCTGATGAGAACCCAGACTCAGCTGCCTTATATGACTAAGCAGAGGACACAACTTAGCTGTGCCAGGACTCCTGAACCACAAAAACTGTGAAGTAATAAGTGTGAGGTTATTTAAGCCACTACCTTTGTGATTTTCAACTTTCAACTACTTTTGGTTGTATTTTTATGTACTTATGGTGCATGTGGCTTTTGTATGGCCCAATTAACTGACCTGACAATTCTTTCATCACTGATACTGGGTATATACAATTGCATCTTTTCATCCATTTATTTGTTAAACATACAAAATGATAGCTCAGTAATAGATAGCTCAATAGATTTCTCCCGTTGCTATACCTCTAATAACCCAGGTATCTGGCATTCCTTCAATAGGGGAAAAGGATGATTTGATATCCTTTGTTATAACTTCTTGGCTCAAATTTCCAGCAAACACATGGAAATTACTGATTGTATCTTCTGATAGTGCATTCTGACTCCTAGATGCTATTGTCCACTTCATTTGACTTCTTTTACCAGAAATATTCTCTCATTTATAGCAGCTAATGTAGCAGCTGCATCTTTGTGTTTATGAAATTCCATAAAATATTATGGGTCATTCCCTGTATGCTCCGTTATTTTTTTTAATTTAATTTAATTTTTTTTTAATTTACATCCAAATTAGCATATAGTGAAACAATGATTTCAGGAGTAGATTCCTTAATGCCCCTTACCCATTTAGCCCACCCCCCTCCTACAACCCTTCCAGAAGCCCTCAGTTTGTTCTCCATATTTAAGAGTCTCTTCTGTTTTGTCCCCCTCCCTGTTTGTATATTATTTTTGTTTCCCTTCCCTTATGTTAATCTGTTTTGTCTCACTTCATATGAGTGATTTTTGTCTTTCTCTGACTAATTTCACTTAGCATGATACCCTCCAGTTCCATCCATGTAGTTGCAAATGGCAAGATTTCATTATTTTTTGATAGCCGAGTAATACTCCATTGTGTGTGTGTGTGTGTGTGTGTGTGTGTGTCTCTGTATACACACACACACACACACACACACACACACACACACACACACCACATGTTCTTTATCCATTCATCCATCAATGGACATTTGGGCTCTTTCCATACTTTGGCTATTGTTGATAGTGCTACTATAAACATGGCGGTGCATGTGTCCCTTCGAATCAGCACACCTGTATCCCGTGGATAAATGCCTAGTAGTGCAATTGCTGGGTCGTAGGTAGTTCTATTTTTAGTTTTTTGAGGAACCTCCACACTGTTTTCCAGAGTGGCTGCACCAGCTTGCATTCCCACCAAGAATGCAAAAGAGATCCTCTTTCTCCGCATCCTTGGCAACATCTGTTGTTGCCTGAGTTGTTAATGTTAGCCATTGTGACAGGTGTAAGGTGTTATCTTGTTGTGGTTTTGATTTGTATTTCCCTGATGATGAGTGATGTTGAGCATTTTTTCATGTGTTGGTTGGCCATCTGAATGTCTTCCTTGGAAAAATACCTATTCATGTCTTTTGCCATTTTATTCACAGGATTATTTGTTTTTTGGGTGTTGAGTTTGATAAGTTCTTTATAGATTTTGGCTGCTAATCCTTTATCTGATATGTCATTTGCAAATATCTTCTCCCATTTCACTGGTTGCCTTTTAGTTTTCCTGGTTGTTTCCTGCACTGTGCAGAAGCTTTTTATTTTGATGAGGTCCCAGTAGTTCATTTTTGCTTTGGTTCCCCTTGCCTCCAGAATCATGTTGAGTAAGAAGTTGCTGCGGCCAGGATCAAAGAGGTTTTTGCCTGCTTTCTCCTCAAGGATTTTGATGGCTTCCTGTCTTACATTGAGGTCTTTCATCCATTTTGAGTTTATTTTTGTGTATGGTGTAAGAAAGTGGTCCAGGTTCATTCTTCTGCATGTCGCTGTCCAGTTTTCCCAGCACCACTTGCTGAAGAGACTGTCTTTATTCCATTGGATATTCTTTCCTGCTTTGTCAAAGATTAGTTGGCCATATGTTTGTGGGTCCATTTCTGGGTTCTCTATTCTGTTCCATTGATCTGAGTGTCTGTTCTTGTGCCAGTACCATACTGTCTTGATGATTACAACTTTGTAGTATAGCTTGAAGTCTGGGATTATGATGCCTCCTGCTTTGGTTTTCTTTTTTAACATTGCTTTGGCTATTCGGGGTCTTTTCTGACTCCATACAAATTTTAGGATTGTTTGTTCTAGCTCTGTGAAGAATGCTGGTGTTACTTTGATAGAGATTGCATTGAATATGTAGATTGCTTTGGGTACTATAGACATTTTAACAACATTTGTTCTTCCTATCCAGGAGCATGGAATATTTTTCCATTTTTTGGTGTCTTCTTCAATTTCTTTCATAAGCTTTCTATAGTTTTCAGTGTATAGATGTTTCACCTCTTTGGTGAGATTTATTCCTAGGTATTTTATGGTTTTTTGGTGCAACTATAAATGGAATCAATTCCTTGATTTCTCTTTCTGTCACTTCATTGTTGGTGTATAGGAATGCAACCGATTTCTGTGCATTGATTTTATATCCTGCAACTTTGCTGAATTCATGAATCAATTCTAGCAGTTTTTTGGTGGAATCTTTTGGGTTTTCCATATAGAGTATCATGTCATCTGGGAAGAGTGAAAGTTTGACCTCCTCCTGGACAATTTGGATGCCTTTTATTTCTTTGTGTTGTTTGATTGCCTAGGCTAAGACTTCCAATACTATGTTGAATAACAGTGGCGAGAGTGGACATCCCTGTCTTGTTCCTTAGGGGGAAAGCTCTCAGTTTTTCCCCATTGAGGATGATATTAGCATTGGGTCATTCATATATGGCTTTTATGGTCTCAAGGTATGCTCCTTCTATCCCTACTTTCTTGAGGGTTTTTATCAAGAAAGGATGCTATATTTTGTCAAACGCTTTCTCTGCATCTATTGAGAGGATCATATGGTTCTTGTCCTTTCTTTTATTGATGTGATGAATCACGTTAATTGTTTTGCGGATATGGAACCAGCCCTGCATCCTAGGTATAAATCCCACTTGGTCGTGGTGAATAATTTTTTTAATGTATTGTTGGATCTGGTTGACTAATATCTTGTTGACGATTTTTCCATCCAAGTTCATCAGGGAAATTGGTCTGTAGTTCTCCTTTTTAGTGTGGTCTCTGTCTGGTTCTGGAATCGAGGTAATGCTGGCTTTATAGAAAGAATTTGGAAGTCTTCCTTCCATTTCTATTTTTTGGAACAGCTTCAAGAGAATAGGGGTTAACTCTTCCTTAAATGTTTGGTAGAATTCCCCTGGAAAGCCATCTGGCCCTGGACTCTGTTTTTTGGCAGATTTTTGATTCCTAATTCAATTTCCTTACTGGTTATGGGTCTGTTCAAATTTTCTGTTTCTTCCCATTTCAGTTTTGGTAGTGTATATGTTTCTAGGAATTTGTCCATTTCTTCCAGATTGCCCATTTTATTGGCATATAATTGCTCATAACATTCTCTTATTACTGTTTTTTTTTGTTGTTGTGTTGGTTGTGATCTCTCCTCTTTCATTTTTTATTTTATTATTTGGGTCCTTTCCTTTTTCTTTTTGATCAAACTGGCTAGTGGTTTATCAATTTTGTTAATTCTTTCAAAGAACCACATTCTGGTTTCATTGCTTTGTTCTAGTGTTTTTTTGGTTTCAATAGCATTAATTTCTGCCCTAATCTTTATTATTTCCTGTCTTCTGCTGGTTTTGGGTTTTATTTGCTGTTCTTTTTCCAGCTCCTTAAGGCATCAGTTTAGGTTATGTATCTGAGATCTTTCTTCCTTCTTTAGGAAGGCCTGGATTGCTGTATACTTTCCTCTTATGACCACCTTTGCTGCATCCAAGAGGTTTTGGGTCGTGGTGTTATCATTTTCATTGACTTCCATATACTTTTTAATTTCCTCTTTAACTGCTTGGTTAGCCCATTCATTCTTTAGTAGGATGTTGTTCAGTCTCCAAGTATTTGTTACCTTTCTAATTTCGAGTTTCATAGCGTTGTGGTCTGAAAATATGCACAGTATGATCTCGATCTTTTTGTACTTACTTAGGGCTGATTTGTGTCCCAGTATATGGTCTATTCTGGAGAATGTTCCATGTGCACTGGAGAAGAATGTATATTCAGCTGCTTTAGGATGAAATGTTCTGAATATATCTGTTAAGTCCATCTGGTCCAGTGTGTCATTTAAAGCCATTGTTTCCTTGTTGATTTTTTGATTAGATGATCTGTCCATTGCTGTGAGTGGGGTGTTGAAGTCTCCTACTATTATGGTATTACTATCGATGAGTTTCTTTATGTTTGTGACTAATTGATTTATATATTTGTGTGCTCTCACATTTGGCTTATAAATGTTTACAATTGTTAGGTCTTCTTGGTCCATAGACCCCTTGATTATGATATAATGCCCTTCTGCATCTCTTGATACAGTCTTTATTTTAAGGTCTAGATTGGCTAATGTAAGTATGGCTACTCTGGCTTTCTTTTGTTGACCATTAGCATGATGGATGGTTCTCCATACCCTTATTTTCAATCTGAAGGTGTCTTTAGGTCTAAAGTGGGTCTCTTGTAAACAGCATATAGATGGATCTTGTTTTCTTATCCATTCTGTTACCCTATGTCTTTTGATTGGAGCATTGAGTCCATTGACATTTAGAGTGAGTACTGAAGGATATGAATTTATTGACATTATTGTGCTTGTAGAGTTGGAGTTTCTGGTGGTGTTCCCTGGTCCTTTCTAATCTTTTGTGGCTTTTGGTATTTATTTATTTATTTATTTATTTATTTATTTATTTATTTATTTATCTTTTCATCTTTTCACCCCTCAGAAAGTCCCTCTTAAAATTTCTTGCAGGGCTGGTTTAATGGTCACAAATACCTTTAATTTTTGTTTGTCTGGGAAATTTTTATCTCTCCTTCTGTTTCGAATAACAGCCTTGCTGGATAAAGAATTCTTGGTTGCATATTTTTCTGATTCAGTACACTGAATATATCCTGCCACTCCTTTCTGGCCTGCCATGTTTCTGTGGATAGGTCTGCTGCAAACCTGATCTGTCTTCTCTTGTAGGTTAGGGACTTTTTTCCCTTGCTGCTTTCATGATTCTCTCCTTGCCTGAGAATTCTGTGCATTTGACTATGATATGCCTTGTCGATGATTCGTTTTTGTTGAGTCTAATGGGGGTCCTCTGTGCTTCCTGGATTTTGATGTCTGCGTCTTCCCTCAGGTTAGGAAAGTTTTCTGCTATGATTTGCTCACGTAACCCTTCTACCCCTGTTTCTCTTTCTTCCTCTTCTGGGACCCCTATGATTCTGATGTTGTTCCTTTTTAATGAGTCACTGATTTCTCTAATTCTTAAATCGTGCTCTTTTGCCTTCATCTCCCTCTTTTTTTCTGCTTCATTATTCTCTATAAGTTTGTCCTCTCTATCACTGATAATCTGTTCTGCCTCGTCCAATCTTGCCGCCACTGCATCCATACATGATTGCAGGTCAGCTATAGCATTTTTAATTTCATAATGGCTATTTTTAACTTCTTTTATCTCTGCAGAAAGGGATTCTAATCTATTTTCGACTGCAGCTAGTATTCTTATTATCGTGATTCTAAATTCTGGTTCAGACATCTTGATTGTATCTGTGTGGTTAAATCTCTGACTGTGTGAATTCCTTCGTTTTGTCATTTTGAAGGGAGAAAAGGAATTAATGAGGTAGAAAAATTGAAATTAAAAAAATTAAAATTAAAAATTAAAAACACACACACAAAATTCGAATAGATGATGCTAGATCTTAGGTGTGTTTTGGTCTGGGTGTTGAAAGTGGTTTGGAGGAAATAGTTTGAGAATTTGAAAAAAAAGAATACACTGAAGTAGACTAAAATGAGATGATAGGGTAAAATAGAGTTTTAAAAAATATACACAGGGGTGCCTGGGTGGCTCAGTTGGTTGGGCGGCCGACTTCAGCTCAGGTCACGATCTCGCGGTCCGTGAGTTCAAGCCCCGCGTCGGGCTCTGGGCTGATGGCTCAGAGCCCGGAGCCTGCTTCCAATTCTGTGTCTCCCTCTCTCTCTGCCCCTCCCCCGTTCATGCTCTGTCTCTCTCTGTCTCAAAAATAAATAAAAGTTAAAAAAAAATTAAAAAAAAATATACACAAAAGTAAAGAATATGGTAGAAAAAGAATTAAAGAAAAATATTTTTAATAAAAATTAAAAATAATTATGAATTTTTTCATTTTCTATTTTTAAGAAAAAAGAAAGATGAAAAAGAGAAAAAGATTAAAAAAAGAAATCGCTTGAAAATTTGAAAAACTGAGTACACTGTAGTAGACTAAAATATGATGGAAGTAAAATAGAATTTGAAAAAAAATTACATAAAAGCAAAAAATATAGTAATAAAAGTTAAAAATATTTTAATAGACATTGAAAGTAAAAATGAAGTTTTTATCTTTCTGCATTAAAGAAAAAGAAAAGAATTGAAAAAGAGAAAGAAAAAAAAGGAAATTGAAAATTTGAAAAGATGAGTACACAGAAGTAGACTAAAATACAGTGATGGAAGTAAAGTAGAATTTGAAAAAAATTACACAAAAGCAAAAAATGTAGTAATAAAAATTAAAGAAAGATATTTTTAAGAAAAATTGAAAATAAAAATGAATTTTTTCTCTTTCTGTATTCAAGAAAAAGAAAAACATTGTAAAAGAGAAAAAGGAAAAAGAAAAAAAATTGAATAGATGAACCTGCTAACAGATTGAAGTAGGACTGGAATTGCTTCGTTTTCCCCTAGAAGTCAGACTATGTAGCTCTTTATAGTCCATAAATTAAGCTGGCAGTGAGACTTGTGTTCTTGAAGAGTGAAGTTGGCCCAGTTGGGTGGGGCTCAGTGTAACAGCTCTGCTCTCCACTAGATGGCGCTGCTATCCTACTGGGGTGGATTGTTGCGGTGCTCGTAGGTGCGTATCCTCATGTGCAGGAGCAGTGAAAATGGCGCCACCCAGCTACCCAGTCTGTTCTCCCCAATCAGCAATTGTACACCTGTCCTCTGTCTTTAGCTCTCATCAACTCCCCACTTTTTCACTCTCTGTGACCAGGCCCCAGGCAGTACCTCTCTCCCAAGTTTTGTCTCAGATGCGTCTGTTTTGCTCGGCCCCTTACTTCTGAAGGACTGTGGTTTTGACCCCTTCTGCCCCTCTGCAGGAGGGTCTCACTGAGCAATGGCCGAATGAGCAATGGCTGAATATTGGCTGCACCCAGGAATGCCCGCTGGACCCTGCTGTTGCTGGTGCCTCAAGACTGCAGCCAGGTGCCAGCCCGCCCCCCAAAAAGATCGCAAGATAGTGTAGCAGCAGCATTTCATGGATTATGGAAAATCACAACATACATCTGGCACCAGGCTTCACCCTTAATGACCTTGCTCCAGCACCAGCGAATGTGGCCACCTTTCGGGGTCTGCTGGGACCAGGTGGCTTAAACAGTCTCTACCAAATGTCCTTCTAGCAGTGGAACCACTTTTCCCCATGTGGCCCGAGAACCTCCCAGACTCCACTCTGTTCCTGGGGATTCGTCCTTCCCACCAGAGCACTGCCAGGTATTGAGCTGCAGAGTTGAAGCCTTTGCCCTCCCCTTATTTACAGTCTTAATGGAATTTAAACCCTCTCCTTTCTCCTTTCTCCCTTTTTAGTTTAGTCCCTGCGGCTGTTTCCAATTTTCCACTTTCTCTCCAGCTGCTTTTGGGGAGAGGTGCTTTTCCCGTATTCTCTCCCCCTCCTCAGTCTCCCTCGTCTCTCTGCCCGCAAAAGTGGTTCCCTACCGAGAGGCTTCTTGCTCCCCAAGTTCAGCTCTCTGTGCCATGTACCTGCTGAATTCTGTGGTTCAGGTTGTGCAGATTGTTGTGTTAATCCTCCAATCAGTTTTCTAGGTATGTAGGATGATTTACTATTGGTCTGGCTGTATTTCATGGACACGAGACACATAAAAAGCTTCCATGCTGTTCTGCCATCTTAGCTCCTCCTGTTATTATTGTAAAGCTTTGACAGAATCCTTTTGACTGAATAACTCAAGTATCAGGGCTTTGCTCCCATCTTCAGAGACCTTCCCAATGTAAGAAGCTCATCATTGCCTATTCATCTTGGGGGCTGTGAAGACATCATGAAGAAGGGCAGGACCATGGAAGACAAGGGGAGGGAAAGGAAGGAAGGAGATTTTGGGGCTCCAGCTAGAATAAGAGGAAAAGGGGCATACCCTGGCTTTATGCTCTTTCTTTCCCTCCAGCCTACTCTGAATATTTTGCTACAACTAGGAAGAAGTCCAAGAGAAGGATGAATGAAATTAACTATACTCTTTTAAGATAGAAGGCAGAGTCTTCTATTTTCTGTCATCAATCAGCTCTAAGCTGATACCAGTACTGAGGCTGTACATATTTGTTTAAAAGTCTATAAACATACATATCTATCTATAGATATAGATATAGATAGATGATATAGGTATAGATATAGATATAGATATAGATATTTTAACGGTCTGTTTCCTTTGTTAAAATTTCCATTATAAGATTCCCTTAAAAAGTGCCTGGGTGGTTCAGTTGGTTAAGGGTCTGACTATTGATTTCGGCTCAGGTCATGATCTCATGGTTCATGAGATCGAGCCCCATGTTGGGCTCTGTTCTGATGACACAGAGCCTGCTTGGGATGCTCTCTCTTTCTCTGTCCCTCCCCCATGCTCACTCTCTCTCACTGTCTCTCTGCCCCTCCCCCATGCTCGCTCACTCTTTTTCTCTCTCAAAATAAATAAATAAATAAATAAATAAATAAATAAATAAATAAATATGAAAAAAGAGTATATTAGCATACTCATAAGTATTTTTTTGCATATAAAAATCAAAAAGTAAATTTCACTGTTTTATTTACTATAAATTTAATTAATGGGGTGCTGTCTGGGCCAAGTATTGCATTAACATTAAGACATGGGTCTTCTCCTGGATTGTTTGTTCATTATTTATTTCATTAATCCAACTGCTATTCATTGAGTGCTTCCTATCTGCCACCTGCTACCAATATGACTTAGACCAGGGGTTTTCAAACTACAGTTCACAGGCCAAATCCAGTCTGCTACCTGCTTTTCTATATAAAGTTTTATTGGAACACAGTCATGCCAATTTGTTTACATATTGTGTGTGGCTATCTTTTTCACTAGAGGCTGCATGGGCCACAAAGCCAAAAATATTCACTAACTGGCTGTACAGAAAATGCTTGTGGCCTCTGACTTAGAGAATCAAAGATATTATCCCTGGCTTAGTTTCCTGATCTGAATAATGAGGACATAAATGTCTACCTTGTTCTATTTCTGACATTCTTCTGTGTGTAGAAAAGTGGTATTTAAGATATGAAATAACAGTTGCTGTCATTTATTGAGAACTCATCATGAATCAGGTGGTTGGCTAAGCTAACCATTGAATCCTTACAAAGTAGCCCCTATCATGGATTTTGGGATAAATGAGGAAACTGGGACATCAAGAGCTTGGTTGACATGGCTAGAGTGGCACTGCCAGTAAGTGCAAAGCCTGACTCCACAGCTCAGGAAGATTCTTTCTCAGTTCCCTTAATCTGTCTGGTGAGGATCACGTATCTCTTTGAACAGGGCTGGAGGACAGCCTGAATGCCGTGTGAAAGCCAGCATGAAGGCCTGCCTGGCCCAGCGCAGAGCAGTGACATAATGATAAATCATCTTTTTTTTTTTACTGTTTATTTTTGAGAGAGAAAGAGCACATACACACTGCATGCAGGTGTGGGGGAGGGGCAGACAGAGAGGCAGACAGGATCTAAAGTGGGTTCTACACTGACAGCAGAGAGCCTGATGTGGGGCTTGAACTCAGAAACTGTGAGAACATGACCTGAGCCTTAATGGACTGAGCCACCCAGGTGCCCCAGAAAAATCATCTTTAAGGATTTATTTCACCAGAGCTACCCATCAAATGTACTTAAATGGATTTGAACAGTTATTCACTTTGAATGTATTGATCTTTATGAGCCCAGTGGTATAAAGAGACTTAGAAATTATATGTAGATGGTATAAACTTATGTACTGTTGCTGTGGTGTCTGAATGTCATGAATTCAGTTACTTAACTCACCCTGTCCTGTGCGTCTAACAAAGTATTGAAGGCTACACACTTTCTGTAGAATGCTCAATGTTAAATGCTCCCTTTTACATGTTCTACACATCTTAAAATGCCATTTTCCCTCTGTGGAGAAGGGAGTGGGTAGGCAAGTAACCACCCTAAACGATGAATCACTCTGTGTTTCAATGCTGTTCCGTTAATTTAAGTGACATTTTGACAATAGCATGCTGTCAGTCCAATGGTTTGACCTATACAACAACCTCTAATTATTACTAATTAAATAATTAATTATTCATAGAGGCACATTCCATTAGCATAGTAGAGATGTGTTGGAATATGAGTTATATGTGGTTTATGAATCTTCAGAAAATAGATTCTTTAATAAATTAATAAAGGGGCTCTGGGGTTTCATTAAAAGGTGGCTGGAGGGTGTGCTTGCCTGTTTCCAAGGAGACCACAGGTGGTTCGTTGCTTTTTTTTTTTAAGTTAAACTTGTTTGGGCTAGATGATTTTTTTTTCACCCTTTTCTCACTGCTCTGTCCTCAGGCAGAGTACGGAACATTTTAATGAAACCCCTGTTGTCTTCATATCACTTTGATCCCCTTGTGTTCTCTCCAGTCTACACATTGGCCAGTCGGATGAAGGGTTTCAGAGTTTCCCCCCAGTATTAAAAACTGTGGCATGCCCTCCATGAATAAACAACATTTCAGTGGAGACCCAGTGAAGAGAAAGGCAGAGCAAACAAAGGGATGAAGGAAAATGCATAAATTCAAATGACACGGGCCTCATTTACTCACTTAATTACCCTGACTCCTGACTCTGTTAGCCACTGCGATTATTTTTCCAGTTAAGCCTGATTTAAAGAACTTAGAGAAAAATAGGCTCATCCATTTCCTTCCCCCTCAACAATCTCTTTGCCACATGGAGTTCCACTCCTTCGTTATCTCACTGTAATAATGATCATGGTAATATTAATATCTTCCAGCACTGTTCACTAAATAGTGATAAAAATAGTAATATTAATGTTTTCTAACATCCATTTTTGATGCTCTGAGGCGCATTATAAATTCTGTCTTTGTTTAAGCAGTGGGGAACCCACAAAATATCATTACAGTTATCATTAGAACTCAAGGGCACTCTCTGGAATCTGAAACCTAAGTGGGGCTATGTCAGCAAGCATTCCAGGACCATGGATGGAACAAAAAAGTGAATAAAATAGAATTTTTTATACCGTTTCAACATTTGACCTATTTTGGAGATTACTTTTTTTTTTTTTAATACCTGCTGATTATTCTCCCAAAAGATAGAGGAACTTGTTTTCCTGAAACCAGCCGCATTCAGTCCTTCAAAGTCACTAGGGCCCATCCCACCATTTTTTTCCCCTCCTACTCTCTTGCCCCTTCCACAAACAGGAGGGGAAGTGGATCCCTACCTAGCAATAGTGACCTGCTTTTGAGGGATCAGGAGCCACTCCACTCTTTAATTGAGTAGCATTTAGTCCAGGTGATGGATGGCATAGACATAGAGTAGGAAACGTCACAGGACTGAACCCTGGGAGGCCAAAGGGGAAATACAGAGTACGTTTTCATTACTAATGGATCCTGCTAAGTGGAAATAAAGCTTTCCCTGGAAACCTGTGAAAGAAAATACCCTTCAGTAGTAGGCTTAATTTTCTGACATTTTCTTTTGCCTTCACCCTCTCCACACAAAGAACCCAGCTTCGAGCTTTAGCCTGGCTCAACCACTCTGCTTAAGGCCATTAGTCACTGGGGGACATGAGCCTGCTGTTATTGGACCCTGGCTTGGTCTAACACTCTCTGGCTTTCCTCTTCTTTCCTAGCTCCCTGGCTCTGATGGGATTTTGTTTTGTTTCATTTTACTTTCTTTCTCACTTTTTGTTTTTAAGATTTATTTTTATTTATTTTGAGATAGAGCAGGCAGGGGAGGAGCAGAGAGAGAGAGACAGACAGATAGAATCCCAAGCAGGCTTCTCACTGTCAGCTTAGACCTGATGTGGGGCTCGAACTC
Source organism: Neofelis nebulosa (assembly GCF_028018385.1). Taxonomy (NCBI): domain Eukaryota; kingdom Metazoa; phylum Chordata; class Mammalia; order Carnivora; family Felidae; genus Neofelis; species Neofelis nebulosa. The sequence continues at coordinate 52,498,465 of NC_080787.1, forward strand.
ATGAACTGTGAGATCATGACCTAAACCAAAATCAAGAGTTGGATGCTTAACTCTTGGACTGAGCCACCCAGACTTGCTTTTCTTTCTCACTTTTTTAAGTTCTTTTCCTTCTCTTCTCAGCTCAAAGATGTCTGCTAAATGGGCAGTTATATATGGCTTTTTTTTTTAAACTCAGCAAAATATATAGATGGCACCATTATAAGTATCTGGACTAGAACATACAATCAGGAAAGGTAAAATAATATCAATATAATATCAAATAACATAAAGCTAATTACTAACACAAATGGATGTTTACTAATACTTATTATAGGAATATGAATCATTTTAGGAAAATATTATCAAGCCCATAGGCATCCAGGAATTCACCCCCCTTTCTTAAAAATGAACTCAGGGAAGATTAAAGCCTTAATTAAACACATACTTTATTTCTGTATTTAGTTTTCACAAACGACATCTTTTTAATATAAAACTGACATTCTGGCATCACTCACATGCCCAGAAAAGTCAGATAATCAACAACAGTTTATAATAACATTGCACCAGAGTAATTAATAACGTCTGAAGTACAATGAAAAAAAATGTGTGTTTCCCAATAATATGATGAGATATTCATTTTCATGTATGCTATTTAGAAGATTTGAAGCTCTGAAAAGTAGAGAAAGAAATTAAGTATTTGAGGACTTGTCATAACTTTGCCTACTCTATCTATTTTGGTTTCCTATCTTTAACTCTTGTTCTTTTTTCCATCCTACCCCCTGATTCACTAGATGAGATCTGGTCCTCAAATGTGTTGGCTTTCAAAAGTACACAGATCCTGCAGCATATGTGAGCCATGTTAACATCAAGAGAAAAATGCCAGTATTCTATGTTATAGTTTAATGTTTGTTTACATTCTTACATATAGATAATTGTTAGCTCCAGCTTTGTGAAGAGAAGGGACTAGGTGATCTCTTAAAATTCTTCCCAGGCTTCTATCATGAACTTACCAGCCTATATGGCAATATCTGTGCAAGCCCGCTGAGTTTTTCTATAAAAATCAAAGCAAGAGGTTAGTACATACAAACGGTTGAAAACATGAAGTGAGCTTTTAAGAGTCACTGTCTTTTTTATCTAAGCCAGTTACTAATATTAATTAGAATTCATGATTATAGTCTTTTCATCATTTCATCCATCCATTAAAACTTTACCAGGGTGCCTGTGTGGCTCAGTTGGTTGAGCGTCCGACTCCAGCTCAGGTCATGATCTCATGGTTCGTGGGTTTGAGCCCTGCATTGGGCTCACTGCTGTCAGTGCACAGCCTGCCTCAGATCCTCTGTTCCCCTCTTTCTCTGACCCTCACCCACTCGCATGCACATGCGCTCTCTCTCTCTCTCTCTCTCTCTTTCAAAATAAACATTAAAAAAAACTTTACCAATTGTTGCCAGAAAGCCAGTTCTGAATCCTATTTGCAGATTTAGAAAATTATAATGGAACTTAGAAATGAAAACGTGGTACAGTTTAGAATTCTCTGTTGAGAAGCATGTTTGAAAACCTTGAAGGATATTAACATTGGCCTTCAAAGTTTGTCACCAATCTGCTCTTTAAAGGACATTCCCCTTACTATTCTCAAAGCTAAATATTCTATATATGTTGTTTTCTTAACCTCTATGTTACTGTAAGCAGAGGGTTGACAGGAAGCAAAGCTCCACTGTTTGGATTTCCCCCCACTGCCGCATGAGTATGAATGGGGGTGAATCTTCTACCTACCTCAGCTCCTTCCCCCCACCCTCTCCTCACTTTTTTTTCTATCTCCTTACCACAGACACACATGCCCTTTGCTCTGCTAGAGCAAATCTGGACAGCAGGGACTGTGTCTCATTTTATTTCTAAAATGTCCACATTTAACATATTGATGAGCATGTAACAGTAAATTTTTGTTGTTGAATAAATGGGTCAAATCAAGCCTAATAAACAATACAGCACAGGAACATGTGGGTGCAACAGAGGGGATTTTATGGACTATTAAGAAGATATTACCCTTGGGGCACCTGGGTGGCTGTCCGTTAAGCATCTGACATTGGCTCAGGTCATGATCTCACAGTCCCTGAGTTTGTGCCCCGCATCAGGCTCTGTGAGCCTGCTTCAGATTCTGTGCCTCCCTCTCTGCCCTACCCTGCTCATGCCTCTGCCTCTCTCTCTCTCTCTCTCTCTCTCAACAGTAAATAAACATTAAAAAAAATTTTTTAAAGATATTACCCTTGCCAAGGACAGACCCAGACAAAATTTTAAATCAAGTGCATTTTATTTCTGACCCCAATGCCCTCATTTTGTGTTCTATTCTTCTTTAAATTACTTGCTCACCCCTTCCCAGCTTCTAGGTTTTCTGTTCTCATAACTTGGGCATCTCTTCTATTGCCATCCTTTGTCTCCCCCTGCCATGACCATGCTCTGCTTTCCCTAAGATGACCTGATTCCTCATTCTATGCAGTCATGCATGTTCTACATCACATTTCTCCAGGAGCCTACTCCAAAGCATTTACCTCTCTGAAAAAGATGTTCACTACTCTTGTAGCGAATCTTATTAATAAAAGTAATAGCTTACATTTATACATTCATCGACCTCTCTCTGTGGTGCTATAACTGCTAAGTGTTAATGCACTAACTTTCTCAGAGGCATTTGCCTTTTAATAGAGAGTATTACCTCCCTGAAAATTAACTGTGTAATAGTGTTCTTTCATACATAGTGGGGGGAATTTTTTTTGACAGGGGAGCTTTCACTGTCTCTCAAATTTTGCACATATTGGTTTTTTCTTGTTCCCTTCTTTAGTGGTACTTAGTATTTTTCAGGTACCTGTGTGATCATCACTTCCTGAGTGAATAAAAGATCCTTGGACTGGATCCCAAAAAGGATTTTTATTGTTTTACTAGTTTCCTATTGCTATCATGAGTATTGTCACAAACTTAGTAGCTTAAAACAATACAACTTTATTATCTTACAGTTCTGTAGGTCACAGATCAACATAATTGTCACTGGGCTTAAGTCAAAGTGTCAACAGCTACATTACTTTCTGAAGGCATTAGGGAAGAATATATTCCCTTGTATTTTCCAGCTTCTAGGGGCCACTCAGTTTCCTTGGCTCATGGCCTCCTTCCTCTGTTTTCAAAGCCAGCGTTGCTATGTATCTATGGTCTTTCTTCCATAGTTCCATCTCCCTCTAAAAACAGCCAGGAAACGTCCTCTGCTCTTTAAGGGTGGTTATATTGCACCGATCCACATTATCCCTGATATCTCCTCATCTCAGTGTCTATATCCTTAATCACATCTGCAAAGCCCCTTTTGCCATTTAAGGTAACATGTTCACAGATTCTATGGAATAGAGCTAGACATGCTTGGGGGCCATTGCTGTGCCCACCATATTCATTATAGTGATAAAATATTTCAGAAAGAGATATTGTCTAAAAAAGATAGAAGATCAGAAGCATAGATATTACACCATTAGGGTTGAAACAGGGAGAGATGGTGCACACAAGCTGTAAATGGAGGTTAATTTAACGCAGACTATTTACAAAGATGAGAAGAAGTGTAGAGATGCCATAAGGATAGTGCTCTCTTTATGCCCAAGTGAAAGCAGGGGAGCCATTACCAACCTTCAGGAGAATGTGCAAAGGGAGTGAGCAGTAACCAGAGCCTGTATAGAAGACAGCATGACAGACATTGTAGCTTTTGGTATATACAGATAGTCAACCTGGGGTGATTCAGCAGGAAGAGAATTTGGGAAACAAATAACCAAATGCCACTCTCCTCCACATTCCCATCAATCTTCAGTCTCCAGCCAGTGCCACCCCAATCCATTCCCCCCCAAACCACTGTTGGCTGAATCCAACCAGCAGAAGCCAGCAAAGGAGCGCACTGATGTAGTCTTTGGGCAGGGAGGATGGATAGGAGTAAAAAGCAGATTTAGAATGGCAAATGGAAAGTGGGAAAATATGTTGGTATATTTAGGCACAACTAGAGAAGATGAGGATATCCAAGAGGCAAAAACAAAGATTTATGTACAAATAGTAAAAAAAAAAAATCTTTATGGGCACTTAGTCCAACATCAGTGACCACACTCACTTAAATCACATATGTCTCTAATTCAGAGGGGAAAAGCATGTCCTTAGGAACATAAAGTCATTCCAGACAGTAGTGCTGCTTGATGAATACTGCACTGAAATCTGCATATTTCTTTGTCTAGGTGCAACCATTTCCCTAGTTTTCATCAGGTCCTGTATTGATGGGGCACTGGATGGACACTGATATTTATTGAGCACCTTCTATGAGTTTGGCACTTTGGGTATAATACAAAATGCTTACATAAACTCAGAGGCAGGTATTATTATCCCCTTTTAACTGATGAAGAAATTGAGGCTCAGTGACATTCAATCATCTACTTATGTGTTCATTCAGAAAAGGACTGTTTATTGAGTGAAGGCCTATGGAGTGACAGGTAATACATGAAGTTTTTGGATAGAAGGTTAATTAAGACACAGTCTCTGTTTCTGTTCTCTCTTAAGCATAAGGAAATGCTTTAACAGATAATTTCTATAAAACATGGAACACAAGGAGGAAATATGTACTTGAAAGCCCATCCTGGTTTCGTGCTCTCACCACATGGAGAGCCCCCTGCCCCTGCCTGTGGCTCTCCTGGCCGTGTTCACCACTGGCAGTAAGAGTGTCTTCCACAGGCACACATTGCTATGTTAACTGGGAACTCTAGCTCACTGAGAGTCAGAATCCAGAGAGTGACACATATGACAGAAGATGGATTGTATTTCCCTTTTTTTTTTAATTTATATCCTCTTTCTGAGTGAAGGAAGAGGAAAGGTAGGTGCAATGATATTCTGATGCTTTGAATTAATGGAAATTTTGTAGCTCAGACCTTTTCAACCACATGGATATGAATGTTTCTAATGGATCATATACTACGTATCCTGTCAACACACATACACATGCATGTTCACACACACATGCACGCACACACATGTACACGCCCTCATGCACACACTGCTACACAGCCTGAGTCTAGGTTCAGCCTTCTAATCCTTCTCGGCCGAGTTACAGGCAGCCATTTCCAGTGGGTCGAAGTCATCTGTGAAAAGTATTTATATTAATGCAGAGTCATGGACAGTTTGGACTGTGCAGGTCAATGCTAGGACTTTAAAATGGTCATGATGTGCTCATAAGGGTAAGATCTCAGGCCTTCTGTAAAATATCAAAGAATTTGTTGATACCTTTTGCTGTATTCTTTCCCTGTGGGCCCCTCATTACCTATTTGATCACCTGAAAGACTAAATGTGGGTGATCTAAGGATTTGGTATCCTCTAAAAGTTTGATCACTCTTTGTTAATGATTAGTCATCCAGCTTCAGCATCTCTTAATAATGTATTTCTCTTCAGGGTCCTCACTATGGTCACCTCTAGGCAAGGATACCTTTGAGAACCAGGGCAACTGGAGGGCAAAATACAACTCACAAGCCCTTCCTAAGCCTTTGGGAAACAGAATCTCTACTTAGTTAAGGCTAAAACCCAAGGCAAAAGAATAAGTCTAGGTCCGAATGCATGTCATAGATTTGAGGAGGTTACAACTAGACTCAGTGAAAGACTTCCTCAGCCTTGGTGATCTGCTAAGAAATTTTCTATTTTCTGTTACCAGGTGAAGCCTGAGAGGACAATTTATTGCCAACCTCAGGGCTAACTTATGGAAAAGAATTACTGGTCCACTGGATAGTGTAATATCTGAGTCACACTTAGCATCAAGCCTTACGAACAGGAATTAGTTTCTTGTATATGATAATGCAGTGACTTGCGTGCCAAGATAAGGAAGTGGAAGATCCACATGGTGTCTGTCAACTGACAGAATTTCTGAGGAGATTGAGGGCCAGACTCTGTATGAGCTGGCACTCCCACGAGGGCTTCTGGGCCTGTTCCACCTCCAGTATATTTCAATGAATTTATATCTCTAATTTCTCTAACTCTTGCTCTTTCTCTGTGTCTTTGGGCACTTCTAATGCTAGCCTTAGCTGGATATAGGAAATTGAATTATGTGAAAATATGAAAATGCAAATGAGAGTCATGGATATTTCTGGGCCTTTTGCCTCTGGCTCAGACCTACAAATGGGAAAAGATGGGATGTAAGCAAACTGGCTAGAATGTTCTAGTTTCCAACACAGCTTTGGTCATATTAATGCTGATGAATCAGTAAGTACTATATTACCTCATTCATACAATTGCTGTTTTTTCTTCTCAAATATTTCTAGACTTGTTTCTAGAATCTCATTTGAAATATATGTTGGAAATACAATGGATTTGCTAAAAGTTGCAAGCCCATAAATGCCCATTTGAGAGAGAGATTAGACTAAATAAATATCACAGCAATGCTGCTCCAGCTACTTTATCCTCATGAGGTATCTCCTTATCATAAAAAAATATGTTCTTGGGGCACCTGGGTGGCTCAGTTATTAAGTGTCCAACGTTGGCTCAGGTCACCATCTCACGGTTTGTGAGTTCAAGCCCCGCATCAGGCTCTTTGCTGGCAGTTTGGAACCTGGAGTCTGCTTCCAATTCTGTGTCTCCCTCTCTCTCCGCCCCTCCCCTGTTCATGCTCTGTCTCTCAAAAATTAATAAATGTTAAAAAAAGTTAAAAAAATATGTTCTAGGTATGCTTCCTTTTATGTTATATAATATACAAAAGATGAATATAATATAGAAAACATAACATGAAGATACAAAGCATTTATACCCATAAACATGTACATGTATGAGGTACACACCATGTATGTATTTAAAATCTGTGTTACATATCTGTACAGCATATACATGCATTTTTGATGCTAACATATACACACATGTAAATGTCTGTAACAGGCATGGCATGTATATGACATGTATGTACTTATGCATTATAAGACATGTGTATATGGTGAACAAATATATACATATATGTAGCATGTCTGTGTGCGTAGGTAAACATATAACATATGTGACAAATAATATTTATACCATGCACATGTAATATGTGTATTTATATGGCATATATATCTATAACATATAACATAGGAACATATACTATATGATTTATATATAAGACATATTTATATAAATATATAATATATGAAACATAAAATATTTTTGAATACTGACTGAGCCACCCAGGTGCCCCATAATTTAAATATTTAATAAAATGCCCTTTATGAAGGACAAATATAAAGAAAGCAATTGATAATAAAATAACAGGTTTTTCAGTTTGGAAACTCTTGGGCATGACTATACTAGAAGTTGTGATGATGAATTAGATTTTTCTTTCCCCACTTAAAATGACTAACTCTGGATTAAAGCTGTAAAAAGATCAGAAGCCATTCCAGTCAAGCTACACAGGAAAATGAAAGAACAGAGGTGTAAGCAAAGACTAAACTAAAAACTAGCATTAGATGACATAATAATAGACTAGATTTATTAGCATATTATGACAGGAAGAGGGAAATAACCCTAACTGGTATAGAAATAACATGCCAAACACATTAACAGACCTTTGTACATATGGATGTCTAATGGGATACAAAAAATGTCATGAGGGATGGAGGACAACTTTTCATTGTGTCAGACTGTACACGAAATGCAGGACCCTAACAATCCTGGATTCCCACCCACTAAATCCCGATAGCACACACAATCACTGGGGCAACCAAAATTACCTCTGCGAATTTCCCAAACACATTCAGGGGCTGGACCTTTCTAATTAAGAGCCACTACTAAGGATTGGACTAAATATTGTTTTTCATATCTTTGCTATCCAGCAAGTGGATTTAAATGAGCAATATTATATTATTTAAAACCTGCTGCTTTAGGATTCATCTGTTTTTTTCTATTCACATTTAAAGCAATTTTATAGGTTTCTTTATGTCAAGACTTCTTTAACTTTCATTTCATATGTGTAATAATTTAGATGGGTTTAACACATTTGGTGCATGGTCTGCTCAGGGCAGTCTAAAACTACGTGAGCAGTACAGCATGTTAGCCCTACCTTTTGTGAGCTTGAGCAATGAGAATATGACCTCAGTGGTAAATACAGATCTGGCACAGAAGGCAGCCTCAATAAGTGGCATCCATATAGTATTCAAACTTGTGACTAATGTGGTTTACCATGCGTGGTAAACATTTATACCTAGGGAAATTACATTAAAAACATAAGAAAGGATGACTTTCAAAGGGAAAAAGTCACTAGAGCATAATTCATAATCTCAAGGATGTCAGCAAAGAACAGTCTTTTAGCTTGGTGATTTTGGGGTGAATGTTGGAGAATAGTAGTGTATGATTCACAGACCTTTGTTAGGACTCATTTGCTTTCTCTTCAAGTCATTGACCAGATGTTACCAAAACTTCTAAAAATTGAGCCTTGAGTGACCATCCTGATTCAGTGTCTCCTCATGATTAACTCTGGCTAAACAACAGAAAGAGTGAATAAAAAATTCATGACCGGCACTTTTGTTTCCAACCTGGGTGACAAGTTGCATTCAAATGCTCCAAGATCATACAGTAGACAGGTATGATTTGCATTTTGTTCTGAACGAAATCTTAAATATTCATGGTGGCCATAAGTAATTGAGAGAAAACTCCTGGTCAGAACCATTGAATGTCTTATCTGCTTGTGGATTATTTTAGGTGACAATGTGTGGGAGATGCTGGCCCTCCATTTGACAGTGATTTTTTTACTCAATAACAGTAATCATTTATTGAGCACTAATGATGTGCCGGCCTCTCTTCTCAGCACTTCACCTATTTTAACCCGTTTAATCTTCACAACAATCTTCCATGGTACTTTGTATTATTATTGCCAAGTTATATATGAGAAACAGAGGAACAGAGTTCAAGTAACTTCCTCAAGGTTACACATTAATGAATGATAGAGATAATCCTAATCCATGCAGTCTGTTTCCAGAGTCTTCTGTTTTAACCAACATGCTCTGCTGACTCCTTAACTCGTTCTTTCCTCTCCTTCAAATGTATCAGCTGTGTTTTAAGAATTAAAGAGAAAAATCTGGTGATTGGCCAATCTGGTGTTGATGCCTGATTGAAAAAAGATAACTAAGGATTGTCAAGAATCTATGCTTAAAAACACTGCAAACATTCTCATTAGCCTTTAAAAAAATCTTTTTTTAAGATCAGCTGATTGCCCATCTTATGAAATGTCTTCCTTGTGTAACAGCAGAGAAGCTCATTCTGATGCTGCCCAGGAAAAGTAGAGCTAAGTGACATAATAATTTTGTGCTAAAGTCTACAGAAAATGTGCTCTTTTAGTCACCCAATCTGGTCTGCTGTTTGCATCACTCATGATCCTGCCTATTTGTCTGACTCCGAAAGATATTAGGAACTACCAGTTTTGCACCCTAAATCTATCTTCCCTTTTTATGTCCCCACTATCCCCCTCCAACCAGCATTTAACTATGGGGAGATTTCACAAGAGATTTTCCAAATGGTTGGTCAGATTGACACACTGGGCTTTTCCTTACTCAACCCAGGTCCTCCCCTCCTCCGCCTCCTGCTTCCCTCTTGATGGAACAACACCACACCCCTCATCTTTTTGACTGGGTGTGCTTTTCCTTTTCATTGCTGCTAAAGGCTCTGAATGGGCCTCTTGTGTGGAAGCAGAGACAATGGTCCTCATTTAATGGGATTATTTACAATAGGAAAAATAGCTTTAAAAAGAGAAAGCAGGAGAGACAGTTATAGCAAGAGGCCTGACTGTGAAGCCATTCTTTTATTAAGAGTCTGGCACCCTCTGCACCTTTTCCTGGCGATCTGCCAAGCTCTCTTCCACTTGAGAGTGGCCCTTGAGTTTTGGTACAATTTCCGTATGATGCTGCAGCGGCCAGGCTCTGTGGAGTGATTCATTTCCGCCACAAGAGTGCTCCAGTACGTTAGCAGCTCTGTCTTCTTTGATCAGGTGACACTAGGGCATCCGTTCCCATGGCCAATGTTTTCAGATGATTAGTCTTTTCCTGGGCATACCACCTGGAGAACAGAACACTGGCTGTAGATGAGAGGGCTGAGCCCGGCTCTATAGGCTGAATGTGTGGTGGACGTGTGAAGAAGGGCCTGCTTAGGCCCAGGGCCTTTGCTGGTCCAGGCAGGGTTCTTATGAGAACTGGAGAACCCTGGCCCCTCCAGGACAGTGGATTAGAAAAAGTTGTCTCCTCTCATTGGACATAGCCCTCCATCCCCACGCTGGGGTTCACACTGCTTAAATCCAGGACTGTGTGAGATAGCTTGAATAGGCCATTAGCCCCTCTATCAGCCATTTGAGTATCAGCCAACGTTCACAGTAATGCGATGCCCTGGCAGGGGGCAAGAGATACACAGATTGTATTGGGAATTTGAATCTTGGGTTTACCATTTGTTAGCTTTGCAGTTCTGTTATCCTGAACAAGATATGTAAATGTTGTATGTCTTGGTTGCTTCATTTGTGAAATGGTTATGATAAGTAATAGCATCTATCAGAAGTCACTTTGACGATTAAGTGAGAAAATTCATAGAAGGCATGTAAAACAGGATTCAGTACAAATGAAGCTCTCACTAAATGTTGGCTGATACTATTTATGTATAGCAGAGTACCAAGGTCTTCTAGGACCTTAGCAAAAGCAGAAAATCACTACTAGTGTGGCCTCATCCTTCTGTACATTTTTCTTTAATCCCGAGAATTCTCTCCATTGTTGAGTAAAAAGTTATAATGATAATAATGACTGACTCTTACTGTGCATTTATCATATTTCAGACCCTGTGTTTAGTCCTTTGCATATATTATATTGTTTAATCATCCCAACATCTTCCTCAAATAGATTCTTCCTTTAACCACATTTTTAGTAAATGTTTATTTGAGAGAGAGAGAGAGAGAGAGAGAGAGAGAGAGAAAGAGTGGGAGAGGCAAAGAGAGAGAGGGACAAAGAGAATCCTAAGCAGGCTCCCTGCTGTTAGCATAGAGCCTGATGTGGGGCTTAATCTCACAAACTGTGAGATCATGACCTGAGCCAAAATCAAGAGTCAGACACTTAACCAATTGAGTCACCCAGGTGCCCCTACCCCGATTTTTAGATGAAGAGCCTGATGCTCGCAGATGCTAAGCAATTTGCCCAAAGTTTAAAAGCTAGCAAGTAATTCAGGTGGCATTTGGGAACACCCCTTATCCCGGGACCCTAACTACCCTCCCTGCTACTGAAATCTGCTTCAATCTGCTGAAATTCATTGCTCTAATATTTTTTCCCATTCCCCTTTTCATGTCCGAAAAATGTATGTATATTTTTTTCATATCCCTGCTGACTCCTTCCTGGAAGCAGAGATCATGATGTTACAGACACTTGAGAGGTCATACGAATAGGTTGGTACAATTGCCTTATTTACAAGTGAAATGGAAATGATAAACTTATAAATTAAAAAAAAAATCCTGTCCATCTTGTATAACTTAAAAATAAAGCACAGTGCATTGTCTCTCCCAAGGGGGAACTTAGTGGAGGACAAAGGAATCAATTATAACCTCTCAAATGCTAGGGAGGCTGGTGAAGATGGTGCGGGCACTGGGGGTTGGCCCAGTGTCCTTGAAATCAAAGCATCATAAGGCAAAACCAGTTTTATCTGCTTTTAAGTCTGGTTCTGTCCTGTGTACTGGCTAGATTTTCAAATGATGCATTATCATCATCATCATCATCATCATTATTATTGTTATTATTATGTTTAATGTAGATGGCTTTGCTAATAGACTAATTTTTTTTCTCTTTCCTTTCTTGGACTATTGTTTCATTTATCTCCTCCTTATTTTATTTATTCAATTTTCTTCAAATTGCACCGTTTGTTACTTGGCCTCAGGGAGCCCTGGCTATTAAAACTACACTAATAATTTTAATTGACTTAAAATGATGTAAGAACAGCACAGCTGCCAGGAAATACAGGGCCTCCAAGTAGGTGCTATAGCAGGAAGGAGACATTAAATAAAGCAAGGTGCTTAGTCTCTGAACCCCCAAATTCAGCAGGATGTTACTAAAGAAGTGATGTTCTCATCAGAAAGCCCATGTGGGTCCCATTAAATATAACTATGCTTCTACTTCAGTACACATTATAATAGAAAATGTGAGTTTGCAGAAAAAAATCATTGGGGGTGGGAGGTGTCATAAGTTATAATTATTCACTGTCCAATAGTCTTCTCTGTTGAATAGACATTTAGCATATTTAAAATTTGATTAAAATATCTCTTTATATACAATCATTCTGTACCTTGGTCAGAGCATGAGATGCATCTATACTTATTCATACCTCTGACCAACCCTTTTCCAGCATCAGATCTAACAAAGAGATTTAAAAAAGAAAGAGTAAATAAACCAGAAGAGTTTGGTTGGCATCTATTTCAGAAAAGTAGCTTCTATGTAGGCACTTGAGCAGTGGAAAAGACAATTGCCTTTCAATGATACTGAGTGGGTGTCATAGCCCCCACTTTCTCTTCTAAAATCATGAGAACACTAATAGATGCTTCACCTAGCTGTATAAGTAGAAAGACATGAGTGTGAGAGAGAATTCTGACAGTCCCAGTGCCTGATCTAGTTATGAGGAATTACATGGCAGTGCTTAGAGGAAAGCCCCATAATATGTGTTAGTGTCAGCAACCAGAAAGTGGAGTCCAATGGAATAATCACAACGCATAGGTAATCGCAGCCATGAGGTGGTGGCAGCCATTTATGCTGCCTTAAGATCAGTCCAGAGAAGAGTATAGTCATACAGCCTATTAGAAATCTTATAGATTATTAAGTCAACTTCCTTATTTTACAGTAGAAAAAAAACAAAGAGATCCAGAGAAAAGTAGTTACTTGCCAAAGGTCATCACCTAATCATAAGCAGAGGCGATTCTAGACCTCCTGTCTCTCAATGACTCATCATAAGGTTTTTCCCTGCAATATCACTCTCACCGATTAGAAGTAGTATGAAGATCCCACTCCCCCGCACTGCCCACAATTCTATTGTAGTCAGGACTTATCTGCTCTCCTGTGGAGAGAGTAGTACATTCACACACAGTGTCATACGAATAGGGTAGTAATTATCTCATTCAAAATACTGGCTCAGTTGCATTTTAGGGTACTAACAGGTACCTCATCAAACATTTTAAAACAAGGTTTGGTTTGGTTTTTGTTTCTGAGAAACTAGACTTACAAAGAGAGGTTAGAGCTAAAGTAGCAAACCATGCTGAATTTGGGGGTTGGGTCTGTGCTGCGGCAGCACCAGGGAGAGCTCCTGGTAGCTGCTGGTGATTCTCTAGAAGCTGGGCATGGAGATATACTGGTATTTGGAGGACCCTCTGAAGATTCCCCTGTTGATTCTTGTGCTTGTGAACATTGTCTTCCTTGCATTAGAAGGCTCAGGCTTGTTAAGATGAGTCCTTCTCCTCCACTCCAGTGCTTTTGTTTCACCCACATCTCCTGTAGTTTTGTACCCAATGGGTGTGACAGCCATGGAACCTCTGGTCAGGCTGGGAGCTGAAGGTTAGAAATTTGGTTCCTCCTGGGTTGGATGAGGAATTTTGCTTCTTCCTACAAATTATTCTTTATTCAACTCTTTCTCCCAAGAACGCTTCCTAGGGTACTGAGAACTGAGCTCTCTGTTAGAGCCTTGGTAACATCTAGCTGTTGGTACATGACTTTAGGAAGATAACTCTGCCTCTGTGATCCCTATCTCATTATTAAAAAAAGTAAGTTATCAGAATCTGATCCAAACTTTCAGGGGCATGTCTCCACTCCTTCCTGTGCCAATGGCAGACTCAGCTAATCAATCTTGCTATTTTTGGTTGCTGAACACAAATCTTATTTGAAAGTTTTTCAATGCAGTATGATGATTGTTAATATTTGCTCTTCTTTCACATAATTTTGAACTTATCTTAAATGAGTATGGTAAAATACTAAATGTACATGTTCTGGCTTCTAATATTTTAAAGATTTGCCTTTGGTCACAAATCAGATGACTGAAATTAGACTGTTTCTCAATATAACTTCAGCCTTGAAGCCTGATTATATCTTGGTTTCCTATATCCAAAATTGAATGCATGCCATATAGTGTGTCAAAAGTATACATTCATACGTTTGTTAAATGAATATGGAGTCACTGTATTGTGCATCATATCCTCCCATTTTCTAGGTGCATAAAAAGCTCAATTAGACAAACACCTTGTCCTTTTTGAACTTTCAGTCTAGTAGGGGATATAAAGGGAGTTAGATGAGGCAGGATGTGATAAATGAAAAAATTGAGCCACAGATTAAAAGGAAGTTTAGGAAAAAAGAAAATATTTCTCATGAGTGTCAAATATGAAGAAAAAATAGACCTCAAGAAATCTATTAGAAGCTCTTTTTGCCTGGCTGGCCTAAGAACTGGCTTTCACAAGTGATGACCAAGAGTCTACCATTAGTCAAGGAGAGTGATTTGATGGTCTACACTAAGCCTGGATACGTACTGCTGGCTTTCCTCCTGTTTCCTATAAACTCAAAGGGACAAAGCTATGTGAGTGACCTGTTGTGCAAGGTGACTTGCTACAGCTTGAATTTTATGGGAGTTGGCATTAGATTACAGAGTAAGCTGTACAGCTGAGAAGCAGTGAAATGTGGTACATTTGTCTTGGCCTCTAATAGACATGCACGAATGGAGGTAGTGGGCATTTCAAGGAGTGGGGGGGACTGAGTATTTGTGTTTTTTTCCAGAAATGAAAGTATTAGTGCCAGATTCAGTCTGATACTTCTGCAGTACATATTAAAATTTCTATCACTGTGGTACTTAAGAAACTTGACACTAGCTCCATTCTTTCAATGAAGACACATACATACAGGGAAATGAGATGTGTTTTCTTAATCAGCCACTCACATTTCATAGGAAATCTCAGGCCAGAAAGCACAATCCTCAGTTTTCCAAACTACCACAAAATCACAATCTCCACTATTAATTAGTTTTGTCTTTCCACTAACTTAATTCATCCACCATCCTCCACCACCAACCTACCTAAATCTTTCAGTCTTTGCAGAAAACTTTGTTCAACAATTATTGATCAAGCCACATTGTAAACTAACATAATACTCACAAGCAGTACAAGCATTGTACCAGCACAAAATATGTTATTTTGGCTTGTACTATCTTTCCCACCTAGAAAGTGTCAATTTCAGGGGTGTTTCAAAGGGGGCCCCATAATAGCATTACTAACAGGGTGATGAATGGCTGTGCTGAACTGAAGGTTATGTAGGTACTATTTCAAATTGCTTTCTGTATGCAGTGAACAGAGTAAGACTTAACTAGCTTGCTAGCTGACTGCCTATGTTTTCATTTTCTTTAAAAAAGTGGAAAAGCACCATTTTAGCAAAGTCTTTGAAGATATAGGTAAATAGATAGATAGAGATATAGATATATATTTTTTCTGAAGATGAAATGTAGTATCAGTCTCCTCTCTTTAAAGTAAAAGATTATCTTGGGGCCCCTGGGTGGCTCAGTCAGTTAAGTGTCCGACTTCAACGTAGGTCATGATTATACGGTTCGTGGGTTCAAGCCCCATGTTGGGCTCTGAGATGTCAGCACAGAGCCTGGAGCCTGTTTTGGATTCTGTGTCTCCCTCTCTCTCTGCCCCTCCCTTGCTCATGTCTCTCTCTCTCTCTCTCTCTCTCTCTCTCTACACCCCTCTCAAAAATAAATAAACATTTAAAAAAAAAGTAAACAATTTTCTTGAAAATAATAGCTCTTTGTATTGGACATAAATATCACATCAAATTTCTTTTTTTTAATTTCATTTATTTATTTTGAAATAGAGTGAAAGAGAGAGAGAGAGAATCCCAAGCAGGCCCCGCGCTGTCAGCACAGAGCCTGATGCAGGGCTCCAGCTCATGAGCCATGAGATTATGACCTGAGCTGAAACCAAGAGCCAGACATTTTACTGACTGAGTCACCCAGGTGCCTCACATCCAATTTCTATATGCCTATTAAAGACACCTCCAAAGACACATAAAAGATATATAATTTCACCAATGTTGATATATCTAAATAGATATGAAAAAGAGAGAATTTACAATTATAAAAAACATGGATAGCCGCTTTTATCAGAGATCACATTGAATTCTGTAGATTGCTCCTGGTGCCTATTTTCTGCACCTACAACCCACAGACTGAGCAAGAAAAATGCAAATGAACAAGAGGAGGAGTAGAGGGTGTGGCAGAGAAGAAGTGGAAAAATGCCTGATTTCATGCCAGTGCTCTAAATAACTCAAGTTTCAGCTTCTTTTCTTAACATATTAGATAATGGTGACATTTCTGGAAAAGCACATATATTTGGGCCTGAACTAATAAAATTACTGTGTGTAAAAGGAAGAGGCCAGTGTGTTCTTAGCCCCATGACATTTTCTACCAATGTTCCAATTCCCTACTGTTCTCTTTTAACTTTGTTGCAATTTAAGTTGAGCTAATTCAGTAAGTACTGAATGTATACTATGTTCCAGGTACTGGACTTGGCAATAAATTCTAGAAGTTAACAAGACGACATCCATGTCTGCAAAGAACTCAGCTGGATGAGGAGACAACACTTAATTCACTGTAGTGTAGTTAATAGAAACCTAAATCAGAAGGGTTTGGGAAATGGGAAGTGGAGGTGGTGGTTAGTATAAGTCTTTCCAAATGAGCAGATATGTGAAATAAATTTTCAGGGATGAAAGGTACTTAGCTGGAGGAACAAGGGTGGAAAGAGCATTCCAGAAATGTAGACAGGAGGGAGAGAGTCTAGTTTTCAAAGGGAAGTGTAAGTAGTCTAGGGAGGCTGTAAAATAGATTTTAAAGCAACAGACCCCAAATGATGAGCAGAGAGAGGAATATGGGATCCAAAAAAAAAAAAAAATGAATTGAAAGAACTAATTTTGACAAGTAGTGAAATGCTACCTTTCCTGTCTTCTCTTTCTAAGCCCCCTGTCCTTAGTTTCCTAAAGATCGTATTGGATTAGAAAAAAAAAAATATTTTGTTTTGTTTTGTATTTTTTATCTTAGGTAGCATAACAGAAACAAAGAAAGCCACAGGCTGCTAGAGATGACTCCTGCCAAGGTGGCAGCAGTAGGAGCCTATAACCAACAGATGAGAGGTGTAAAGGTAAGTCAGTGAATATGACTCTCTTCCATCTAGATATCTCATGTGAGCGGTCAAAGGTGAAATTGAAGTTTGAATGAATTATATATAAGGCTGTCATAATCTTTAAGGACATTTTGGTTATTTCTAATTATAACCAATTAAAAAGAGAACTTGATCATGGCCTACCCTTATTCATATATTCAACAAGTATGTACTAAATGTCATTATGTACCAGACACTCTTCTGGGAATATGGATGTGGATAAGACAGGTAAGTCCATTGCTCTAATGGGGCTCATGGTCTGGTGCCTGACACCTAAAACTAAACAGAGAGATGGACAAGGTCATTTCAGGTAGTGATGGCATGGTGATCAGTGAGTGGTTAATAGTGTGTGATCGATTAAAGTGGTTAAGTGATGCCCTCTCCGAAGAGGCATTTGCACAGAAACTTGATTGAAGTGAAGGTATGGGATGCATAAAGATCTGGGGGCAAGTATAGGCAGTAGAAATTGACAACGTGGAAAAGTGGGAATGAGCTTGGGTTGTTGGAAGAGAAACAAAGTCAGGATGACTATAGCAAAGTGAGCAAGGAAAAGAGTGTATGGAAATGAGGTCAGAGAAATTGGAATAGAGCCAACCATATAGGACTTTGCAGACCATGTTAAGTGTGAATTTTATTCTCAGTATAATGGAAGCATTGGTTAGCTTTAAATGGATGGGTGACATAATCTCATTTTTATGTTCCCTTTGAGATCAAAATTTGTGGCCACATCAATGTGCATAGAATCCACACCCATCATGAAGGATCTTTAGGCTGTATTTAGCATGCTCAAGACAGACACAATGCCTTTGTAAGAATCTCAAAGATGACTAGTATTAATTTCTTTCCTCTCTACATCCACATGCTACTTCTTGTCAAGAGAGCCTTATTTTCCTTCCCCTTGAATTTAGGCTGGACTTAGTAACCTGCTTGAGAAATACAGTGTGACAGAAGTGATGATTTGGTACTTTAGATGTTAGGTCATTAAATTTCTTAGTTTTCCCCTGGATCTCTTAGAATACTTCATCTTGGAATGCTCTGTCTAAAATCCAAGCCACCACACAATGTGAAACCAAAGCTACATAAAGGAGTCATGTATGGGGCATCCCTGTTGACAGCTCCAGTTAAGGTTACAGCCAAAAGCTAATATCAGCTTCCAACCATGAGGGAGTCACCCTCGATGGACAGTCCAGTCAAGGCTTGAGGTAACTGTAGTCCTAGCCAACATCCAACTGCAATTTCATGAGAGTCCCTAAAGGAAGAATCTTGATGAGCCCTGTCAATTTACAAAAGTATGGTACATAACTAATTCTTTTAAGCCACAAAGTTTGGGAGGCTTACAGGTTAGAGTAGTTGGCCACAATAGCCTTTTGCCAAAATGTTTACTATTACCACAATTTTCCTGATGCTAAATTGGGTATGTTAGGAATTATTGATCACTCACTCCCTAGTTTTTTTTCTTTGATTTTTCATAAATTTCAGGTTTCTTCCTTCCTTCCCCTCCTTCCTTCCTTCCTCCTTCTTTCTTTCTTTCTTTCTTTCTTTCTTTCTTTCTTTCTTTCTTTCTTTCTTTCTTTCTTTCTTTCTTTCTCTCTCTCTCTCTCTCTCTCTCTCTCTCTTTCTTTCTTTCTTTCTTTCTTTCTTTCTTTTTCTTTCCTTTTTGTTGTATTTTGCAAAATAAAAGCAGGCACAGTTCTGTCACAGACATTTGGCTCAAATTCAAGAATAAATCAGCCCATACAGTTCTGGATTCTCCAGAGCTGAGCTCAGCGATCTCTCCTAAGAGCCATGGAGAACACCTGTTTAAGCATTATCTTCTATGGCTCTCACTGTCAATGCTTCCCCTCCTTCTTTGCAGTTTTCAGGTATTTTAATTTTAGTATTTTATTGTTATTATTAATCAAGAAAATTAGTTTCATTTTATCAACAGGCAGTTGGTGACTGCTTTCTTAAGTCACCATGATTCTGTAGATATGTACATTATATCCAGGTCAGTTAGCTATTCCTGACTACAAAACATAGGACTAGGACAGTTCACGGATTGATTGATTATTGCATAGTGAGGGCTCTTCCTCTTAACATGCCAAGATGACCTAAATTTTATTATCCCATTTGTTATGTAAATATTAATTTTGGCAATAGCACGTACTCAATATTAGTACATTACTTACTGCTTAAGTAGTTGGTAACAAAAACTGTGGTTCTTTAATCTTATTCTGAATGAACAAGGCAGTAAGTTGGTAGATAAGCATGGCTATGAATGTAGCTCTTTCAACATCCACAAACATGAATAAAGACAGGATTATGTAGAACAGAACAAAAATAAAATAAAGCCCCTGACTTCACATAACATTAAAATCTTTTTTGAGCAAAGGGAAAAAATAGAACGGATATCCTGTGGAACCTTCATGTCCATCAATTCAGGGAGGTAAAAGGCTGAAGCCAATACCAAATTATGGAAAACACTTTGATTTGGAGTTGCAGTGACTTAGTTTAAGTAAACAATTAGCGCCAGTAGTCTGTTGGCTCAGCAACCGATATGGAGGTCAGTCCTAAGAAATTACTTTAATCTTGTACAAAGTAACTTTTCATTGTCAAACTAGGGTTTTTTTTAATGCTCTAAATAGCTATCAATTAACTTTCTATTTCTTGTTGTAAAATGTGAACATTACAATACTCTTGAACCATCCGTAGACTCAAGGGGAAAAAATCACTTTGGTCATATGACCTCCATTACATGGGGCATAAATGTAGCCTTTATATATATATATATATATATATATATATATATATATATATATATATATATATATATATATTACTCATCATAACCACAATGGAACTAATAATATTCTGATATCAAGTTAAATTGAGGAATTAGAAGAGATGTTTTTATTTTAAGTCTTTGGAAATCTGAGTGAAACCAAGAAATTACTAAGAGAAAGTCTTCTTTCAAGGGCCTGGTTTTGACAGAACTGAGTCTGTGGAAGGGGCCTTCTGGGCTTGATAGAACTCTGGTGTTGTTTCATATGTTGCTCTTGGAAAATATTGAAGTTTCTTTTGAAATATTTTTCCTAATGATGAAAAACAGCTGAAATTAATGCATGTTATAAATTTAAATTGCATCACACCATTAGTCATAAATATCTCAATAGTAAAGAAGCATATTACCATTAACATTTAAAATGATCAACAAGCTGCTCAAGCTACATTTTTTTTCCACCAGATAAATTTATCAATTTGAGATTGGGTCTTGTCATTGTGCCTTGTTGATCCATTTCACTTGGCCGTAAGATATACCAACATGTTTTGTTTTGAATAACTGCTACTTTCTACAAAGTGATTTATTTGGGAAGGAGGTGGCCAGAGGGAGGAGTGAGGAAATAGATTTAACCTAATTGCAATAAAATGTTTTTTCCTTTTAGTAATTTATACAGGATGTCTCTTTTTGTAAATGTAATGTCTGTAAATGTAAAGAAAATCTAGGCTTTTTCTTTATCAGGACAACGTAAATGAGGATGCTCATCGATTTCAAATGAAATTATTTGGGCTATTTTTCATATTTTGATGTTTGAAGGAACCATATTACTATTTACGCATAAATGGCACAAATCTGATATCTGTTAAGATACTTTGGTCAGACCATCTAGGTTTTACAGAGAAGGCTGGGTCCTGGGAGCCCTTGCAGGAAACCCTGCCTGCAGTTTTCTTCCTTCACTTGACCCCTTGGGGAAGAACATCCCTCCCCGTCTGTCAGCATCTGCTCAAAAGCAACTGCCTGTTGGAAGCCTTCCCTGATATGTTGAGGTTTTCAACTACTGGCCTCATAAAAGTCCCTGTAGCATATCTCTAATATTGTATTCATCTGATAGTATTTACATATGTTTATCCAATGCCATCTCCTTCTTTCACAAAAGGAAGGAAAAGAAGAAACCACTATGGCTTTCCTCATGTGGAGACCATATCTATCTCATTCTTCAAGGTAATCTAGGGGTTTGGTGGTTAGTACCTGGCATGTGTAGAAAATGATACTGGCTGGTGAAAAGCCAAAGGGCTGTCCCCAAATATATGCCATTTTAAAAGCAGGGTTCTCTTTCAAACATTATAAGTTATGCCAGGAAAATATTGAAGTTTCTTACCTTTTATTTATTTTTATTTTTTTAAGTTTATTTATTTATTTTTGAGAGAGGGGGGTGGGGAGAGGCAGAAAGAGAGGGAGAGAGAGAATCCGAAGTGCAGAGCCCAACACAGAGCTCAAACTCATGTGAGATTATGACCTGAGCCAAAATCAAGAGTCAGTTGCCTAACTGACTGAGCCACCCAGGCACCCAAAAGTTTCGTACCTTTTAAACCAACAATTGATTTGTTTCTCTTGTTAGTAGTCTTTAACCTTGGTCCATAAGATTAAATGGCTTTAGTGCCCTATGAGAGGCATGAGAGTTTCCTAAAAGGATAAGAGTCATTCCTCCCTAACTTTGAGGGAACATGATAGTATCAAACAGATAAATAGTAATTCTACTTTTTTGATTGCAGATGCATGTAAGCATTTATAGTTATTTAAAATAAGGAATGGTGTAGGCAAGTTGTTCTTTGGTATGTTGCAGGGTGTCTGAAAAACTTGTTAAAAACACGAATTCTGATTAAGCTCTTGGGTGGAGCTCAGGCATCTACATTTTTAAAACTGAAGTATAGTTGACAATGTCACATCAGTTTCAGGTGTACAGCATAGCGATTTGACAACATTGTATGTTATGCTGTGCTCAACACAAGTGTAGTTCCCATCTGCCACTATAGAAAACTATTACAGTGTCATTGACTATATCCCCTATGCTGTGCCTTTTATCCTTGTGACTTATTCATTTCATAATCAAGGTGTAGGCACCTGAATTTTAAACAAGTGTTCCAGGTGATTCTGATGCTGATGCCTGCAGACTGTACTTTGAAGAGATACTGCTGTAGATGTGGAGATCACCTTCTTAAGAACCAGTTTTCACACATGTTTCTGTGTATGTATGTATGTGATTTTTTTTTTCTCTCCTTCACTTAGAATATAACATCAAATGCCTGGCCTTTTTCTTTTTTGACTCCATGGCACTGAATTCAGTATTCTGCCCTCATGGTACTACCAGAGAAGGCTAGACAGACTCTCATTTCTGTTTTTGGTTTGTAAGAAGCTAGGAGAAATCTGAGTGGCTAAAAGGCCACATAGGGCTTCACTTTTCTCAGTAGTTGTGTGGATATTTCTGGTTTTTGACATCTGCACATACCAATAGGGCAAATAAAAGTAAGTCTTTGGGAGTCAACACAAATTTGTTCCCTTTATTATCAAATGTCCTCACCTCAGTAAACTGCTAGGGCTGTTGATCCATTATCAATCCACTGTCATCCATCTATCACTGTCCTGCTTAAAGGCTGCCAGTGACTCTACCTGCCTCTAGGAATGAGTGAACCCTAAGCCTGACTTACAGGTTCCTTGTGAGCTGGTTTCTGTCTTCCTTTCCAGCCTCGTCTGTATCAACATGACTCTCCACTTGATGGGACTTCTTTGAGTTTCCCTAAGATTGTAACAGGCTTTTTCACAATTTCCACATCTGTGTCACCTTCTGCCTAGAAGACATTCACACCTTTGACTTTCTGCTTAATGCCTATTCAGTCTTCATTGCTGAACTCAACTATCACTTCCAATGGGAAACCTAGAGTGACAAAGCCAACTAGCCTGATGTGTTTATTTTCTCTATTTTCATATACTCATCAGACTCTAATTTAAAAAAGCTAACACTAGCTAACCTCAAGTATACTGAGGTTAATGAACATATACACTCATTTAATCTTTTAAACATTTAATAATTTGAAAACCCTATGAGGCACTTTCCCATTGTACAGTTGAGAGAACCAAGGCACTAAGAGGGGAGGCAACTTGGCCAAATTTACTCCCATTAGTAACTGGGAGAGTTAGGACTGAAACCAATATATCCTGTCTCTAGCTCCATGCTGTTAACCTTTACAACAAAATCAAATGGTCTTTTACTTATGTACCTTCTCTAGTAGACTGGGAATTCCTTGAATACAGGAGTCATGTCTTAGTTTTTCCTGGATTCTACTTTGCCAGTCAACTCCTAGTCCACAGTATATATTCAATTAACATGTGGTCGGATAATTCCTTTACTGAGATGACACATCCTTGCCTTGACAAGGATTTCAAGAACAATGGAAGCCACAAAAGAGACCTAATTGAACTGTCCAACCAGAGCCCATTAAAACCACCCAGTTACAGCCTGTAGCAGCTACATAGGGACTTTTGCTTTCTACATTAAGCTAGAAATTAGTAAGATGCAATAAAATGCAACAATGATTTATTTGCCCTTAACTTCTAGAGACAGGGATATGAGTTAGGGATGATTTGTTCTTTCAGTCTCCCGTAGCTATTTCTGGATTTCTTTGTGGCAAGGGACATTAGTTTCACCTCATGTGGTATGGGTCAGTGATGGGCCCAGTGATCAAAGTGCCAATGGTGCTTTGTGCTCAGAGGCCTCTGACTATCTCTCCTTCCCGTCAGTGTTCCCAGATAACACAGGCCAGCTCAACTGTGGAACAGTTTTGAGCACATGCCTAGTCTTGAAGGTGTCCCCCAACCTGGCCATTAGTTGTCCCACAACCTGACCAATTATCAACCTTAGCCAAGCACATACTCTATGCTTTAAGGTCAGATAGACCTGGTTTTAAATTGCAGTTTTACTTTTTATCATAAATGACTGTGGACAATATGCTTGATCTCTCTAAGCTATAGTTTCTTCATCTCTAAAATGGGATTAATAAGGGCATCCACCTAATGGGGTCATTATGAGGACTGAATGGCAAAATGTGTACCAAGCATTACTATATAAGGCCACATACCTCAGTGAGGGTGAGTCCAGGAAACAAATTCAGTTCCTCTGATTCCAGAGCCTGAACTCCTAGCCACTGGCTTCTCAACAGCATGTTCAAATGGCTCAGATATTCCCTTTATTTACTCTTCTTTCATTGCTGAATTCATGAAAATATATCATTATTGCCTTTCACTGTGAACCATTTTTTCACCCACAACCGTCTGCCTCTGCTACCACCACAACATAACAGTCACTCTCTAGGTAAATGGCAGCTGACCACAGTGATCAACAATGCTCCACTAGGATGCAACATTCAAACTCTGTTTATTTCTTGCTTCTCTAACAGTGCTGACTGGTTTAGGGTTAGCAGGGTGGCTTTGCTTCATACCTTCATTTAGAAACCCAAACTGACAGGGGCTTTTTCATCACTTAGGGCTTCCACTTGGTTGACCAAGAGAAAAAGTCTAGAAGGAGTGCCAGGGAAGAATTCTGTGGGCCAGGCCCCTAAGTGACAAATATCACCTCCATGCCACACTCTATAGTTAGAACAGATAGACTGGTGGGGAGGCCAAATATGCAAGAGAAGAGAATGTGAACTTTTCTGAGCTACCAGAAACTTTCTGCCACACCAGTTGAAGAAAGTGAAAACTATTAACTTTAAATGTCTCTAGTACAAGGGCAGTGTACCTTTCCAGCCCTTTCTTGAACTGTTTCTGTAGTTTCCCACTGCACTGTCTCTACCATGCCAGACTGTCCATTCTGCCTAAAGTCTCAAGATCACTTTCTTTCACACTAAAACCTTTTAAGGCAAAGCACAAAGCATCACCTCTTTCACTAGTAGTCTCCCACCCTTCCTCTTAGCACAAGGATAATGAAGGTGACAGCAAACTCTCTGTTTTTTTTTTTTAAACTTATTTATTTGTTTTGAGAGAGAAAGAGAGAGAGACAGAACATGAGCAGGGGAGGGACATAGAGAGAGGGAGAGAAGAACACCAAGCAGGCTCTGTACTTTTAGTATGGAGCCCCATGTAAGGCTCCAACCCGTGAACCATGAAATCATGATCTGAGCAGAAACCAAGAGTTGGACAATTAACCAACTGAGCTACTTAAGCACCCCAAACTCTTTCTACTTTAGCTCACCTAAGATCACAGAAGGTTGGCAGAGGAAGAGGCCCCAACAATGCTTAGCCCAAAGTTTCCTTGTATGAAAGAAGAAGAAAAGATCTAGGGAAGGGAAAGGATGACTCAGGGCTGAAACCTAGTCTATCAGATTCTATTGTTTTCTCTATTCAATACCTCCTGTTACCTCCTCTTGGTGTAGAGCCAGCCCCATGGGACAGTTTTATCAATAATAAAAAAAATTCTCCAATTAATCCAAAGTGCAGATTATTAAAACAATATGATATTAGGACTTATAAAAACAATGACAATAAAATCTTTCTTATATGGACTGACAGATTAAAAACATTTTTCCTAGTTCTGCTTCAGAATCCTGTAAATTTTGAAAGTCACTTAGTTTTTCCTAGTGATTGCTCAAATTTCAGTGAGAAGGAATATATAAATATATATATTTATATGTCTATATATATAAATATATCTATAGATATATAAATATATGTATATATATATAACACTTGGCAATTAAGTCTAGTGATAATTGTTTTTGTGCATTAGTTATAATCCGTTTTTAAGCAGCAAAGCCTATTACTGTTACAGAGTGAGTTTCAGATGCCCTGCAGATTTGAGTAATTTTGGGTAATGCAGCTGTGTGTGGTAAAAAGATTTTACAATGCCTATAAAATGTTGCCTCATGACATGTTCAGCAGTGAATCTGTGGCACCATACAGCAATTTCAGTGCTTTTCATTAAATACCAGATACCATTTACACTGTGCAGTTTTTAAACAAGAGCCATCCTCCAAAATCAGAAGGATCTGCAAATTGCAAGACATTTGGGAGTCCTGGAGTAGGTGGAAGCATCTTAGATATTTTTTTCTGGAAATAAACACAAAACGACAACCAACCAAACAGAAAACATAGCACATGAGGGAATTGTATTTGATCAGCATTGACCTCAGCTGCACTTAAGAGTGTTTGGGCTTCTCCCTACTTCTCTCATCTTCCCACAAAAGATGAGAATATCTGACTTGCAGCAAGTAGCTTGCCTGAAACTACAATTTCCCATGAAAAGCAAAAAGAATAAGAAAACTACAGTGAGTTGTGTTAGATTTCTTTTTGTTATGTGGAATCATCGCTCTTCAAGAGAGATTGGGGGGGTGGCTTCAGAAACCTCTTTTGTTGTTATTTTGATTGCAGGTAAGATAGCAGATGTAATTATGAAATCAATCATTTCTCATTTGAGCAATTTACACATACTTGGTTAACTCTGATATATGCCAGGAAAATGGATGGGAGTTCAGGATTGAATGGCTGTATTTTTAAAACTGGCTTTTGCCCTCTTAGACATCACAGTGCAATGGCTTGAAGCTCTGGTTTCTTACCTAAATATGGGCCTCAACTGACTGTTTTTACTTGCATGTTCTAGCATCTCCTTAAATGCAACTGGCTCAAGTCTAAATTCATCATTTTTGTCTAAACCAGCCCTTCTCCTTGACTAAAGGAAATTACTGTGTGTTAAAACAGCAAAGCACCATTCAAGTGTTTGCTTTTCATTAGGATTATTCTCTACATTGGTAATTATCTCAGAAACACACAAAAATAAGATTTTGAATGCATCATCCTTTCGGTTCCCAAGTTTTGTCCAATAGCGCAGCCTAAGAACATCCTTTCTGGAAACGTGTGCTCATCTCTCAATGACTGCCACCTTCATTAGTTGGTCTTCTCTTCTAATCAGTTCATTATTCTTTACTGTGTTGTCTTGTTTCTCAAGCACTGTGGTGTCATTACAACCAGGTCACAGGCTCCTAGAATTCAGAGCCCGTATCTTAAGCCCCTTTTCTCAGCTGTGATGATGACTGAGCATAAGTTTGGATCTGAAGCATGAGTTCAAACCAGCAACGTGGCCCAGTGAAATCCAAACAACTTTCAAACCTCAGTTGTCTCTTTTGTAACATTAATAGGTGAATAAGGCCTGATTCACAGAGTTGTACTGCAAATTAGAGAGTAGAATATACTCAAAAGTCATTTGTAAGTATAGACCCAAAGGTACATCATTATTATTATTCCCCTCAATTCCTGGCTCAGCAGAATACATATTAGTAGATTAACTTATTTACGATGTTGAGTTCCCAAAATGTACTAGGACCCTGGAACATTTAGTACCAATCATTTGCTTTCCATTTTAAGAGTAAACCTTTGTGACCAGTCCTTTTGCTTTCTGAACAGTGTGTTCCCTGGATAGAAACACAAGATTCACACTATCCTTAAACCTGATACAGCTTTCTCTATGTGTTTCCCAGAGTTTTGCATTTTATCCCATAATCACAATGCTGGGAGTTAATCTTAGAACTCAGTTAGGTTGTAGAGCATTGGGCTTCATTCCTTTTCTCATCCATTGGCCAAACTTTATGGAAGGTATATGTTGGTGTATGCAGTGTAATGATAGATCTTGGAGATGCACAGATAATTTCAATACAAGATGCCTGTCCTCAGGAGCACCCAGTCTGTGGGGAGGCATGCAGGCAAATAATTAGTCAGGAGGACCTTCCTGGACTCCATAGGTCCATTTACATCATATGCTGTGTGTGATGTGCATGTCACTTCACTTCTCTGACCCTAAATTTCCTTAACTGTTAAATATGTTTACTTTGTAGAGCTATTTTGAAAATTACGTATGCTGACATGTGTCTAACATACAGTAGATAATAAATGCCGAATTCTTCTTCTTCCTACTTAATTCCATGTAAGTTAGGCCCACACATCACACACAGATAAATATCCTGGTTTGAAGGAAGAATGTGGCCAACAGTTGCAGGCACCATCCCAACACAGGACACTGTTTTATACTTGGTTTATGAGGTCCTCAGAGAGATAATATCCACCATTTATTGACTGAATAGTGTGTCAGAAATTTCACACACATTATCTTTTGTCTTATGACAAGCCCAACATGCAGAAAGTATCTACATTTTCTTAGGTGACAAAAGGCACTCAGAGAGTTTAAGCACAGGTGTTGAGGGGTGGACCATGGAGACAGACATAGCCATGCCCTTACTTGCTATGAGACTAATTTGGGGCAAGTTTTGTTTTGTTTTAATCTTCCCTTAGTCTTACTTTGTTCATCTGTAAAACAGGAATAATAATAGTTCCTTCTTCCATACAAGAATAGTCTTTTCATTTGTTTATTGAATTATTGATGTTGCACAATGACACTGTTCCAGAAACAACCAGACAGACAAGACTTCTGCCCTTCTTTTTATTTTGTGAAGAAGGTGGACAATAAATACATAAACAAATTTAAAAGAATTTTAGAGAGGATAAAGTGATATGAAGAGGGGGAAAAAAAAACAAAAGTGGGAGGAAAAAATTTTCTCTAAAGAGGTGACAAAGTGATATTTTTGCTGAGGAGCTGGCAATTCAAACATGCCAGGAAAGAGTTTTTAGGCCTGAGTTGAGGATTGATAAAATAATCTATTCAAAGCACTTCTTACTATTACTTTGACTAAATAACCAGAAGCAGAGTCAAGAATTAAATCCAGATCTCTCCGGCTCCATGTTCCTCCCCCTACCACAGAGCCATGCACAATTAGCTACCAGCTTCCAGCATTTGTATTTCTCCCCACCTGGCTCTGATTCTGAAGCTGGGTCGAGGTCTTTGAGCAAAAGCCATAGAGGTCCTGCTGCAGGATTACTCTTTCACCAGGTCTGTCGCCTCTCTTTCAGCGCGTCTTTTGCTAGACCTGGGCTCTGCCAGGGTCATAAACTGCCTGTCAAGGAGGAGAGCAAAGCGATAGGGCAAAGCACCAAGACCTCAGTCAGAATGCAAATGGTCATGCTTTCCCATCATATTATTTGTGTTGCATTTAGAGATGTGAGACTACATTGGACATGACAGGACAACATTACACCAAGAGGAGGTTGCCCATGATGAGGAGGAGGATGGAGATGTTCACTATGGCATCAAGATAGAAAAAGATTTTTATTTTTTTAAGTTTATTTGTTTACTTTCAAGAGAGAGAGCAAGTGGAGGAGGGACAGAGAGAGAGAGGGAGAGAGAAAGAGGCTCCACAGAGTCAGCACAGAGCCTGATTCGGGGCTCAAACTCACAAACATGAGATCATGACCTGAGCTGAAATCAAGAGTCTGACACTTACTGACTCAGCCACCCAGGTGCCCCAAGATTTTTATTTTTGACAAGGGGGTGCCCTGAGCTCCTCATAATGCACATAGGTAACCCATAAATGTTTGGCCCACTCCAGGGCTCAACCGGTCCACAGGTGCAGAGGGTTTTACTTTGACCACCACTGGTCAACTTCAAGAGAAGGCAGTAAACTGTGGTTTTCTTGTGAATGTCAAGCACTTCTCATGATTAGAGAGTTCTTCGAGTCTTACCTTCATTGACATTAAAACCTAAGCTGATACACTTTCTTTCCCCCCAAGCTCTAAAGGTTTGTAGAATAATTTCCCAGCCAAAGTGTTTACATGTATTATAAGTAATTTTTATTTAATCTTTTAAAAAAAGTAGGCCAGTCCTGTAATATAGTGATTTCACTTTACAGATAATTAAAAGGGAAAAGCCTCCTTCTGCCTAAATGATCTATGTAAACCAATAAAAGTCACTTTGGGGTCTAGATAATTATCTGGATAATTATCTCAACCCTTTTAACTCTGCTGTTCTGAGATCATAGCAGACACTCAGTGGAAACTTGTTGATTTGCTTTTGACTATGAAGACTTGGCCCAATAATTCTTCCCCCCGCCCCCATATTTGAATGGGAATCTTCTTTTTCTTTTGATTTAGGAACATTTGTGACAATTAAAAGTTTTATATATTTATGGTGTACAATTGGATGATTTGACATACATATACTTTGCAAAATAATCACCACAATAAAGCTAATTCACATACCCATTACCTCAGATAGTTACCATTTGGTGTGTGTGTGTGTGTGTGTGTGTGTGTGTGTGTGTGTGTGAAGAACCTCAGTAAAAATAAATGTTTACCCCTTAGCAAATTTCAAGTATACAAAAATGTAGTGTTAACTATAGTCACATTATTGAATATTAGATCTCCAACTTAATCATTTTACAAAACTGAAACTTTGTACCCTTTGGCCAACATCTCTCATTTCTCCCTCCCTCCAGCTCCTGGTAACCACCATTCTATACTCTGCTTCTATGAGTTCCACTATTTTAGATTCCACGTGTAAGTGAGATCATGCAATAATTGTCCTTCTGCATTTGGCTTATTTCATTTAGCAAATGCTAAGGTTCATCCAGGTTCATCCATGTTGTTGCAAATGGCAGGATTTGTTTCTTTTTTTTTCAGTTTATTTACTTATTTTGAGAGAGAGAGAGAGAGAGAGAGAGAGAGAGAGAGAGAGAGAGAAGGGCAGAGAGAGAGAGAGAGCCTATGCTGTCAGTGCAGAACCAGACATGGGGCTCATGACCTGAGCTAAAATCAAGAGTCAGAACCTTAACTGATTGGCCACCCAGATGCCCTTAGATTTGTTCCTTTTTAAGGCTCTTTTGTATCTGTATCTTTATAATAATTTATACATATGCATACATAATTTATATATACATTAATTTATGTTCTATATGTGTGTGTGTATAGATACACACACACACACACACACACACACACACACACACACACAAATTCTGACCTAATGATTCTTAAGGCCAAATGTCTTGAGCATTCAGGAAAAATCTATTTATTTGCCCATGTTTATGTTAGAATCACAAAAACCCTATAGAGATTAAAATTTGCTCTGATCATTTTTTTTTAATGAAATAAGGTAGTGTTATTTCCCAGAATGTTGAAAGACATCATACTTGCTTTGGTAACAATTTCTCTTGTCCTGTATGCCAGTGGATCAAAATTTCTCCCTGATATCTATCCCTAGACCACACTTATTATTACTATTCTCTGATTGGTACATTTAAATTTTGACATTCTCCTTACCACCCTTTGGGAAATATAGAGAGAGATGAGTTTTCATCTTTTACTGATAGGCTTGGAAGTTCATGATGGCTCATAATGCTTTGGCTTTTAAGGATGTAAATAAGAGGTGATGGCTATTCTGAATTAAATTAGAGGTGTAAAGATATGTGCTGTCTCTCAAGATTTCTAATGGTACATGAGATGAATCCCTTGGCCTGTCCATTTTGAACATTAGACTTTAATTCACTTCTGAGATGGTAGCAACTGGTGTGAGAACTATATTTAGCTTCAAAAAAATTTAGTGGAAATAATCATATCTTATTTTTCGATGTAATTTTGAGGCATCATTTACCAACAATAGAGTACACAGATTTTAAGTGCTCAGCTAGATGTGTATTGAAAATTGATACTTATTTTCATTAACCTAGAAAGTTCCCTGTGCCCTTTTCCAGTCAATTCTTAACTCTTCAGGACCAACCATATTGGTCATACTTAATTTTGAGTAACACAGGCCATTTTGCCTGTACCTGGACTTCATATAAGTGGCATCATACACTATTAATACCTTCCTCCTGAGCTTAAAATTCACAAAGCACTTTTATTTTCATTACTCCTTCCAATCCTTGCAGCCACAGAGTGAGGTAAAGGTCCCAAGACCTCAAAATTTTTTTCAGATATCTTTTCTAAGCCAAAACTTAGAAAGTTTTCGTGGCTCACTTAAAGTCACACAGTAGAAGGGTTCAGAGGCATAATTGGAGCTGAGTGTTCTGACTCTGGATTCAGGACTCCTTGTGTTGAATTCTAGTGGATCCTGGAAAAATATTTGGATTCATGATCATTTGGACCATAACAACATTGATAATAAAAGTAAACATCTGTATCAGAATCCCAAATTGCCACTCTTTATGTGCATGATTTTCAGTATGTTGATTCACTTCAGACTCAGTTGTATCATCTGTAAATTGAAGATAATAATATCCTTATTCCTGGACTTAACACTCCTGTTTGTACTCTAAGACTTAATATTTCTTAATTCTTTCTGCTGGAGGCCCTGTAAGCCTCAATACCAGTAGATACCTAACTGTTGGGCTTTTATACACTTGGTTTAAGTCTTTCTGATCACATTTTGTTTACATTTTTCTCTCCCTGTAAAATGATGAGCTCCTGGAAAACAGTGTCCAGTTCTTGCACACTGTTGTTTCTCAAGTGCTTAGCACACTGTCTGGCCCAAAGTTAGTGTGCACTATAAGTTCACTGCACCTGTTACAAGTAACCAGAAATAAGAACAGGCAAAAATCTTTTGGAGAAAGGACTGGACTCTGCCTTTTCTGCCATTACTCAGTCTTGTCTGAGTGGGTCTCACCAGGTAGAAACTACATCTGTGGCTTATGTAAATAGCACTGCCCCTTTCAGGGGAAAATTCTTGGGCTCAACATTTAATAAGAGGATATGGAAAATAGGATGAGTATTTTTATGGTCATGCTAAAAATGTTAAATCACACCATAAATCTCCAAGTCATTGAACTGTAATGAAAATCAGTTTAAGAGGAGAGGGTCCACTACCTGTAGGAGTTGAATCCCTATAAGGGCTGGGGAAGGACCACTCTGCCTGGTGCACACTTCCTAGGCTTGCCACCTAATTCCCTAGTGCTGCCTTTTGTCAGCTACCTATTGTTAACTGCAGTGCTGTGTTGGTATTAAGGGAAACAATAATGTCTGCTAATGCCGTCAACACCTTGGCAATATCTGCCTTTCTTCAATTACTTTTGTTTACAAATTACTCCTAATTTTGTTCTTAAAAGCTAGTTAAGAACAAATGCTGCTAGGATTGATGGGAAGCTAACTGCATGATTAAGTAATTACGTTTTTAAAGCTTGCCTTACACTAGGACTAATGATATGTCACCCAGTAGCAGAAACCCCAGATAATGAATGAGAAATGTTTATATGTACTTAGTTGCTTTTAAATCTCCCTTCACGCTAGAGCTGGTGCTGTGCATGGGGTCCCGGGATGAAGAAAGGGAGTGACAGCTCAGCGTCCACAGCCTTTGTGCAGAACCGAAAACTCCCACCAAGGGCTCTTTTCTATCCTCATCGATGCTTTATTTTTTGCAGGGCTGATTGTTCAATTCGTTCACTGATGAAAATGCTACATGGTTTCATTGAATAAAGAGCTGAATGAATTTAACTAGTAGGTGGTTGTCCTTTCGCGGCAGGAATCAGATTTAGAACTGATCCTTTGAGTATATAGAATAGAATTAGAGTTGAGGCTGAAGGGGTGCTGCCACCCCTCCGCTAACTGGGGACTTGCATCAAGCGAGTGTCGGAGAGGTGGGTGTTGGGTGAGCAGGGTACGAGGGATGGGAGAAAGAAGGAAGGATGGCCCTTCACATTTACACCTGGGAATTTTCAGGTCGTTCTTAGGGATGCATGGCCTCTAGACTCTCTTCTTTCTTCTTTCTTCTTCTTCTTTTTTTAAGTAAAAAATTTTAAAGTGTATTCATTTATTTTGGGAGAGGTAGGCTAGGGGCAGAGAGATAGGGGGATAGAGAATCCCAAGTAGGCTCCACACCAGCAGCAAGGAGCCTGATGCAGGGCTTGAACTCACAGACTGGGAGATCACAACCTGAGCTGAAACCAAGAGTCATACACTCAACCAACTGGAGCCACCCCACTCTCTTCTTTAGGGCTACAATCCTGGAGGTAGAGTCAAGACTCACTTTGTAGTGAGGGGTAATGCTTCCTCAGCTGTAACATAGGTTCTCTAATTGCCTAGCAGTTTCTTTTCTAGGAAAGGATAGTGGGAAAATGTTTTTATACATGTGTGTGTGTATGATATAGCTGTCTTAATCTATTTTATGTATCATTTTGTGTGTAAATTATATATGCATATGCATTTATATATAATTTATATTTATGTATTATATGTGCTTATATATAGTTATATGTAACACATGCATATAAAAAGCATAGCACAAATATTCAATATGTTGCTATAATTTTGTGTATACATTTGTGGCTATAATGCATATATATATATATGTGTGTATATATATATATATATATATATATATATATATATATATATCACGTAAACCTATAGGTGTATAATAGCTATTTATGTGCACAATACCCACATAGTCATATAGGTACATATTGCATATCTATACACATATTCTCAAAAATACATAATTCAACAATAATGTTAAGAAATGAATGAGTTAATGGGTCTGTTCTAGTGTGATAAGTTATCATCCATTGGCTTACACTGAATGGTGAGAGAAGATCAGTTATGATTATAGATCTAGGCTACCATTGTCCCGTTACTTTGCCTTCTTAATATTTTTCTTAGACTTCTTTACTATAATGTGTGGATTAGAAATACCAACTGAGGGGTCATTGTGTGGAATAAATGAGATAATATAGGAATGCATCCAACTGTCTTGCACATAGTAGGTACTCAATAAATATTAACTTCATTTGCTAAGAACTGCAATTTCTTTTATTCAAACATTGACTAATAGTGACCCCTGAGAGAAGCAACGGACTATGCAATTTTCTCTACTTGTGAAATTCAAACTAGTTATCTCTTACTGCCAAGTAATAATGACTGTAATAAACTAAGGAGATTTCCGTTTAAATAAGTGGATGATTTTAGCTGACTCTGGAAATGTAAATGGACCCTAATTAACGAATGCCTTAATCGTTCTTCCTGTTTCTTCTTTATAGACACATTATTTCCTGCCCAGGGGTGAATACATTCAGTGTACATACGTTCAGATATGAATACACATATGCATATACATTTTTAAGGTACCAGCTTTAATGGCGAAGAACAAAGGATATTCACTAATTAGGGCTACAAAAATCTCTTTAAGCACTTCTATTTGCATCAGAATAAAGTCTATCTTCCTTACTCTAGTATTCAAGTTCTTCTGAAACTGACTTCAACTATGTTTCTTGAAATACCCCATTTTCTCCAAGAAACTAGCTGTCTCTCTTCTGAATTTCCAGAGGACACATTCCTTATACTAATCATTTGACATTTTATCATTTTATGGCTCTATTTAAAAGTTTTTTGCTATCTCACTTCTCAGAGCAAGGAAACTAGCTACCGAATTTAGCTGGTGAAGAATCTTCCTATTACTTAAAGATAGATGTAATTATTTTTTCAGTGTAAAATATTACCAGCTTATGATAGAAAAATTAAAACATATAGAATGTTATAAAAAATAAAAATGACCTATAATTCCATCACAGAGACATGATGCTTGATAGCACTATAACAGATACTGGTTACATTCCATCCAAGATTTTTCCATGTTTGGAAAACAAAATGGATCAGGCTCAGATTATTTACATACATATTCCATGTAGATTTTTCATTTTTTTCATTTTTTAAGTTAAAAAATAATTTTAATGTTTATTTTTGAAAGCGAGAGAGAGACAGAGTGCAAGCAAAGGAGGGGCAGAGAGAGAGAGGGAGACACAGAATCCAAAGCAGGCTCCACGCTCTCAGCTGTCAGCACAGAGCTCAGTGAGGGGCTTGAACCCATGAACCATGAGATCATAACCTGGGCTGAAGCTGGATGCTCAACCGACTGAGCCACCCAGGCCCCCTACATGTAGATTTTTTTAAAAGTTAAGGTTATTTTATATGTGTGTGTGTGTGTGTGTGTGTGTGTGTGTGTGTGTGTATGCACGCATGCATATTCTGCATTATCATTAATATTTTATACATGCTTTTATAATTTTATAAAATATTACTTGGAATATTTTTAATAACTATACTAACCATAGTTAATTATCCCATCTATTAATTTTGGCTATTTAACTTGTCACACTTTTATTCCTTTAACCAATAATGATGAGCTAAATCTCTTTATACACAAATCATCGTCTTAAACTCTGATTCTACACTGAGGATAGATTTTCTCAAAGTTGAATCTAAAATTTTAAGAGTGTTGACATATAAACCAAATTGTTTTCCAAAATACTTTACAATGTCTCCAATATTGAGTACCTCTCTCATTGCCACCTTGAACTTGGAGAAGCTTTGTTTTCAAAACAATTTTGGCAGTATAACTCATTATAGATTTCATCTCTTTGTTTAATATTCATGCAGAATATTTTTAAATAGTGAAATTTTCCAGTCAAGAAAAGAAATCTGAGATTAGCTTAAATTCATTTATTTCTTTTTCCCTTTGTCTGGCACTTAGATTTTTTTCTTTATTCCAGATAAGTCAGTTTTCCTGATATATCTATTTTCTTGAACATGATCAGTGATTTTACTATACAGATTCTAATGGGGGAGGTTTATTATGATTCAATGATATTGAAAAAGTAGTCCATGGTCTCCTTTTGCTAGGTATCTTAGAGTGCTCCCTTTGTCTTTCCTGCTTCTGTTCCATCTAATCTTCATGCACATTTCAGGATACTAGATAGGAGTATTCATGACCTATTACTCCTGGACAGTGTAGGTTAGATATCAGAGTCTTCAAAGAGGGACTACAACTCTGATGGGGTTCAAACAGAGGACTCAAGAAGGGAGCAGATACCTCTGAACACCTGAATCAGTGGATTAATCCCAGGCTAAGTTGTTGATGGTTTAGCATGGTTCTCTGACATAAGACAGTTTGGAGTGTGCAGACAAGTATGGAGGGAAGTTATTGTGGACTTGCTTAATCTTTTACCGTCTCTTACCTGTTTATCTGAATTACTTTGCTTTACAGGTTTTGACATGAGTTGGTGACTGATTTTCCCAATTCATTTTACCCATGCTGTAGTTGAGGGTAATTCTTCCACAAAACTGGTATGATGAAAAAATTTGTGATTTTACCTATTTTTCTGTTTTCATGGGTGGATGAAAATGAGTAAGGTACATATTTCAAATCATGCCCTGGGTATAGTTTAAATAAATAAATTTTATATTTGTAAAAACTTTTACATTTGGAGAATATCTCAATGGCAGTCATATTCTCAACTTGTTGGTCCCCACAACCAAGAAATAAGAGGTCCATTCTTCCTAGAATAACCTATTTATTCACCTTTTTATTATTATTAAAAAGTACAAAGCAGAAATTATGGTTTATTTATGTTTGATGGATTGGTAAAAAATAATTTTTGAATTATAATTTTGCTTTCAATTCTTAACACATTAATACCTAGTTTCATTTTGTATCCCAGTAGCAATTACTATGGGCAAGTAACTTAAAGTGGAGAGTTACTTAAGGAATCAGTTACAGTGATGTGATTTGAGGTCCCTTAACCCACCTTTACCCTATGCATATACATTTTCTCTCCTAGCCTGTAAAACCACACAGAAAGAAGATGTAAGGATTAGTTTTCATTCCTATTCCACTATGTTCAGAGTTACTCAAAGATAGTTACCTACATTGCGGAATTCCATGGGGGACCCCAAACAATGAGGAGTCTATCGATCTATCTTTCCCCAGTTTATTAATTTCTCTACCACCTATCATATCTATCTAATCTACTTATCTGTATTTCTAACCTGATTTCCCATGGCTGCATTATTTTAAGTCTATATTAGAGATAAATGTTTGAAATGTAACCCTAGGAAAAATTAAGGTTAACAAACTTTTGCTAAAAGAATGACATCTCTTGGATCCTTTTGGGAGACAGGTTTTGATGTGTGGATTCAATCAGAAAAGAGAGGCCAAGGCAGTGGAAGAGGAAAGGATTAACTCACTTTGATCTTTGTCATAATCTTGATGGAGCCCACCCCCACCCTTCCCCACCCCTGAGTTAGCATATGTAAATGCAAAAAGAAAAAAAAAAGTGAAAATTAGTACCTCAGCTAAAATGGAAATTAGAAAGTACCTGCCATTTAAAAAGGGCAGCACATTTGTAGTATTGAATAAATAACTCTAGTCCACCTTTTCCTCTCAGATGCTCAAAGTTCAAATTGGGCTAGGGTCTAAGTGACATTTGTTTGGAGTTCACAATTAATATTAACTTCTAGCTCAAAGTAAGGGCATTGGAGAGGAAGGGGGTGAAATGTGTGTTCCTAGAACCAAGTGACTTGTTGGATGAGACAAGATAATTCTTCTAACCTTGCTTAGCTTCAGGTGCCGATATTTAAAAATATAATAATAAGATAGTAAAATAGTAAGGATTTGAGCTCCTTGGGCAGTAGAGATTCATAGTGTTATGGTGAAAACTATACCCATTTCCCAGGGCATTTATTGTTCATCTTCAGTTCTCTAAATGCAGTGGTTCTCAATCACTACTGCATATCAGAATCACCTGGGGGAGCCTTTAGGCCATGTCAGTGCCTGCACCACCAGCACCCTATCCACTTGTGCGTATCAGATCAGAAGTTCTCTCCTAGGGTCCCAGGCCATAAATTCTCAGGTGATCCTACTGTGAAGCCAGGATCAAGGATCACTGTTCCAATGGCACAAAATGCCAGTGATTTTGTAGCTCCTATTAAACTGGGATTGGCATGGCTGGGGAGGGAGTGGTTTTCCCAATGCATGACTCCCAGCTAGCATGGGCTCTTAGCATAAAGGAAATCTTTAAACAAGAAATCAAATAAAGTTAGTATGAGTCCCCTGTCATTTCTCTGGCCATTATAAGTGACATATCTGTGCCTTGTGTTTCAATCCCAAACATGTCACTGTTTTCGTGTCATCACTCCATTCCATGTTGCAGGGATCACTCCTGTCAGCTCCCATTCATCTGGAAGGGTTAGGCCTACACTTACAACCTGAGGCCCTGCCTGTACTTCCGACAATTCTGTCACATAGCGGCTGTCAACAGGCCTAGCACACATCGGCTTCAGTCCGCTGCCACTTCAGACCATGGTCAGTTGATTGTTAGGATTTCACCTTATCAACCATGCCATCTGACACTAGCCTAAAAATAAATGGCAAAGTAAATCACTTGGGGGAATGAGAGACTGTTGGACTTTTGGCCAAGTCACCCAAAGGTGATTTATAAGCCTTTCCTGGCTCTGCCAAATCATCTCCCAGGCATAAAGCATACAAACAGAAAGGCTGATAGAGAATCTTTAAGGTAGCCTTGCAGAAATGTTCAGAATAATCCCTTGGTTGTTTACTTTCCCAGGTAGGTAGTAAAACTGGAACTTGGGAACAAATCCCAGGGTTGGAGGAGAAGCCATGCCCAGAGGCGTGTAAACTGGCATCCTTTTCTCAAACTTGTTTCCCTCCAGTGGGGGTGGGAGAAGTAGGTGTTTAAGAAGGTAAGCAATGACTGGGCATTGTTTTTCTACTTAATCATCTATATTTTCTCAATGTATATGGAAGGTGATTACAAGTGGAAATTAGGAAAATAGTATGGATATTTACAGACTATAAGGGTACCATTTAACGTTCTGTTTGGAAGTGATCTCATTGTGCATGAAACTACTTGGGGAAGATTGGGACTCACTTTAAGAAGGATGCCAAATTCTGTCTCTCACAGCATGCCAACCCAAATCATCCATCCCAACAGCTTAGAGGAGGGTAGCATCAACGTTGCCCCCTACTGAATTCTCAAACATAAGATTATCCTCTACATCAAATTCAATTTTAACAATACTCTGTTATCAATGAACCAAGTGTTGATATCTAGCAGGGTTTGCAGAAAGCAAGAACCACAGTGGTAGGAAGAGCAACACTTTATAATATCTGAGATATTAGAGAATAAAAATTTTCAGTTGATTTTTTTCAGTTTAATATTATCAGAGCTTCAGATTCAAT
Source organism: Neofelis nebulosa (assembly GCF_028018385.1). Lineage (NCBI taxonomy): Eukaryota > Metazoa > Chordata > Mammalia > Carnivora > Felidae > Neofelis > Neofelis nebulosa. The sequence goes on from NC_080787.1 coordinate 52,538,293, forward strand.
GGGAAGATCCCACAAAGTCCAAGGGATCTCCAGTGGCATGGTGATACATGTATACTCCTGAGAGAATATCTTGAGTTCACGTGGATTATCCATTCATCTGCCTAATTCCTGGTAAATGTATTAGGAAAATGAAAGCCTCAAAGGTAATATACTAATAAAGCAGAATGCATTTGGAGTAGAAAGTTGGAAATTGTGTTGTGTTTTTCCTTACAAATATAAGAAAAGTTTCTCTAAAATGATCATGAAAGTCAACGGGAATATGTGATCTTATATATAACATATTCTTTGTACTCACCTATTTTTATAGGAAAAATATACTTGAATGTCATGATCTATATAAGGATACATTCACCATCTCAAAGAAATTAACCTGATAAAAAGCCTAGATTGAAAGAATACTTATTAGCTTCTAAGAAAGTAGCTAGGTTGTCAAAGAATGGATCACGGTCTTGTTACTTAGCTTAATGATCACATACAGTAAAATTTCCATGCTTGTAATGATTGCTCTTTTCTCAGCTAGGCAACTACTTGGGGTGGCATCATGGAATCTGCATGTTCCAACACACTGTGCACAAAGAATTGACTGTGACACACACACAAATTCTATTACCTTCTTTTTTGGGATATACTAAAGGGGAATTTAAATTCTCTATGATAATAGAAGCTGGAAATTTAGATGTTGATTATTTAAACACCAAGTAATTAATTAAACACCTTACAAACACCAAGGTCCCAAACACTTAGAGTATATATATGTACCTGGCATAACAGGGTTTCTCGGCTTGGAGAGAGATGACGCCTCCTGCCAGACCCTCGTGTGCTCTGGGCAGACACAGACTCCTCACTTGTCACACAGTGTTCAGAGACACTTAAACAAGTGTCTAACCAAGGGCCAAAGAGCTCTGAGAGAAAATACTTGAATCTTGTCTACCATTGAAGTTTAAATGTACACACATGTCAGCCTATCTGAGGGAGGAGGGAGGGCTTGATAGAATCCAGAGTGCAGTAGGGGTAATAGAGAAATTAAGAGAAAAAATATTCACTCTTCTGCAATGTGTGTCTGCAAAGTGGTTTAGACTCAGTAGCAGAGTCAGAGAATGGGGACAGACAAGTGATTCAGGATATATATGGTAAGTGAGACTTCTTACCATTTCTTATCCAGTCCTTTCCCTAGAAGTATGTTCCCTGCTAAGATTGTGTGGTAGAACACACTGAACACACTGAAAGAACTGATGACTAGGGATGCTAGAACTTCTGCTGTGAGCATCCCTTCTGAAAGAGCTGAGTACTAGAAGAAGGTGTTTTTCTTTTTGACCAAGGAAAATGCGAGCACTGGGGAGACCTGGAGACAGCCAAAAGATGGCAAGGGATTCTGTAGACAGCAGAGAAACTAAGAGAAAAGAGTGATTCTGGCAAGCAGATTATGAAGCATCAGAGTCCTAGTTTAGGCCCACCAGTAATGGAGCAGAAAGGATGGCAGTTAGGGGCGCCTGGGTGGCTCAGTGGGTTAAGTGTCCGACTTTGGCCAGGGCATGATCTCATGGTTCATGAGTTGGAGCCCTGCGTTGGGCTTTGTGCTGACAGCTCAGAGCCTGGAGCCTGCTGCAGATTCTGTGTCTCCCTCTCTCTCTCTGCCCCTTCCCGACTCATGCTCTGTCTCTCACTCTCTCAAAAAACTAATAAACATAAAAAAAATATTAAGAAAGAGTGGGCAGTTAAGCCTCAGGAATCCATAGCAAGATGGCTTCAGTGATGGCTTGGAACAGAACTGCCGTGGAGCTCTGAGGCTATATGAGGCATTTCTTCTCTCCCATGCCCTTTCGCTTTAATTGCCCAGAGAATGAGGACAACTGATGTTGGGGGAAGCTGCTGAGATTTTGTCACATGGTTGATGGAAATGTTGATCAGCACACCTGTAGACAAGCCGTGAAAGTGACCTTCCCTTGGAATTTAGGAGGTGGGGCCTAGAAAACATTTGGCTTATATTGTTGGCATGGGAAACCTCTACAGGTCTAACAAAAACACCTGCTGTGTTTAATTAGCAGCTTATTTTCCAGAATCTCTAAAATACACGTAAAAATTCCTTGAGTAAATAATATGCAAGAGTTATGTCACCAGATTAGAGTCCCTAGACTGTCAGGTGCAGGTACCAGGCCCTTTGGGTCACGGTGTCCTCAGTCACCACTATGCGCACAGAGTGTTTAATAAATGTGTTGAAAGAATTAATAAATGAATAGAATGAATAGATGAATAAGTAGCCCCTCAGTTTATGTGTAGAGTTAAGATCCTTAGAGCTACACATGGAAATATACAATGTTCGGCACACAGCTTGTATGATACTCTTCACCATGTGCAGCACAGAGCAAGGAGTGCATTTGATTAATTTCAAAATTACACATGTATTTATGAATGACTTTCCCAGTAGTCAAAAAGAATTTGTCTTGAATGCTTTATTAGGGAGCTGTTCCTTGTCACTAGCCAGTGCTAATACATGTAAATAGATACAGGCTGCGTATGTTACCTGCAATTGTCAGTGGCTCATTAGGAGCATACAAGTGATGTAACACCAGAAAGCCTTCAATCACCTTCCTCAAGATTCCAAGTCAAGTACAAGATGTTTTAAAAACTGTTTCTACCCTTCAGGCATATTGGTACAGAAGTAGAAGCACTTAGTTTCTATGGGCTTTTTTGTTTTACATTCTCAGTAGTGAGAGTTGCTCACACTGTAGGCTCTCAACTGAGGGGAACTTATGCACACAGCACACATCAGTGGGGAAAGGGGAAAAAGATGACACTCTGTTGAAAGAGGTGTGGGCTGAGGGATGTAGTGGAGTTGCAGTAGTTGGCTGCACTCTTTTCTAGATGCTTATCTCATGTATGTGCAGGTTATGTATCATTTGAGAAATGTAGGGAGCGGCCAAATGGTTTAGAGCTGTCCTGTCCAATATGGTAGCCAGTAGTCATATGTGTCTACTGAACCACATGAAACGTGGTTAATCTGAACGGAGATGTGCTGTAGGCATAAAACACACTGGATTTTGAAGACTTAGTATGAAAAGAAAGAAGGATGTAAAATATTGATTGTGTGCTAAAATGGTAATATTTGGGGTTCAACAAAATATTAAATTAACTTTACCTATTTCTACATTTTTTGACATGGCTTCAAGAAAATTTTAAATTTGTGGTGAGGGGGAATGGGATAGAGAAGAAAAACTCTAGGTACAAGAAAGAACATGTTCAAGGCTTGAGCTGAGAGGGACCAAGCTAACTTCTATCCACTGTGTGTAGAATACAGAGAGTGACAGAGGAGGGACTTTCTGAAGGGCATGGATCAGGCCATTAAGGGTCTTCTAGGCCCTTGCTACTCAAAATGTCATCTGAAGATCACCATCATTGGCTCGGCAATGAGCTTACTGTCAATGCAAAATCTCAGGCCTAGCCTGACACACCAAATCAGACTCGGCATTTTTAAAAGATCTCCAGGTGATTTGCATACACATTAAAGTTCAAGAGACACTGGTCTAAAAGATATTAGTCATTGCTTAGAGCAATGGAAAGTTATTGCATGATATTTACAAGTTGGTGAAATGATCAAATGTATGTATTTTTGAAAGGTTGCCTTGTCTGTAAAGTGGAGAAATAGACAGGAGTGGGTGGGCAGAGCAGAATACCACGACCAAGATATTGGTGCAGTAAGGCAAGAGGATACAGTAGCATGGGCCAGAATGGAGATATAGTTTACATTGAGAGAGTGAGTCCAATGGAAAGGACATTTAAATGGCAAAGTCACCAGCACTCCGTGGTGGTAAATTGATACCATGGGTGAGAGAGATGCCCAGGATGAGTGTCAGACTTTCAGCTTCATGAATAGTGACATTCTTCAACAAGCAAGGAAATGTTGGAGTAAGATCAGATGTGGGGCTGTTTGGTAAACATAATGAATTTGGCTTTGATTATATTGAGTTTGGAATATTTTTGAGACATCCAAATGGAAATGTGAAGAAGAGGATCTCCCTCTTCTACACATGCACAGACACAGATCTTCTCTCTTTCTCCACTATCCTACCTCAACATTTCAGCTTTCATTTCCTTCCTTACAGTTGATCTGCTCCCTCTCAATCCAAGTATTTGAACATATTCTTCCCTCTGCCTGGAGATATTTCTTTTTTTCATTGTTTTTAATCTCTACTGCTCCCCATTCTGATGACTTCTGTTCACCTGGATTACTTGTGTGTGTCTATATGTGTAGGACAAGTTCTAAGTAGGCAATATATATTTGACATTTGGGGGAATAGAAGAAATCACCCAGGGAGAGATGACCAAGGACATAGGTCTTAGTCCTGCCTCTGCTGTGAACTGAGCATATGAATTTCAAAAAGTTTGCTAATCTGGAAAAAAGATTTGTAACAATAATCAATAACATTATAATAATAAATAACAAATGCCTTATAATGCTATGATGGGAGTAAAAACAGAAGTTTATAAAAGTATTTGAAAAATATGAAGCATGTTAAATTGTACTAATATTATGAGACATTTTGTCCAGGTAATATAATAAGATATAAAATCAAGTGATCTATTACAGAGTCAGTTTTCTCATTTACTGAAAGAAGGAGTTAGAGGAAAATAGCTCTGAGATACTTTGAAGCCCATTCTAGGTCTAAGTATGAACTATTAAGTCTGCAAAAGTACAATTTTTTTTTTCAGTACCTTTGGTTCTGTAGTATAGGGATGAGGTTCCTGATCCTTTTGTAGACATGTTCAGTATCTTCCATTTTTCCTTTCTCTGGTTAAAGTAGATTCAGGAAATAGAATGGTGATACCACGTGTGCTCTTTGAAATGGAATTAGCAAACATTTATTGAATGTCTGTTGTGTGCACTGTGAAAGGCAAAGAAGAGGCATGCTTGTAACTTAATTAAGGAAATAAAGCATTAATGTATAAAATGATGCCACCAGAATAAAATAACAATATATATAAAAATACAGAAATGTCTTGGGGCAAACCATGATTTACTGCCTTGGTACTGGGAGTAGAGCTTTATGGCATCATACACATGCTAAGAGCATTGAGGTCACAAAAAGCAGGCACCATGGTTGACTGGAATAGTCTGATTGAAAAAGGTAAGATTTTCATATGATGAGAAGAGGTGGGGAGGGCATCTCCAGTGAAGGGAATTGTGCGTACAAGCCCAGAAACGGGAATGTATATGCATGTCTGCAGGGTGTGAGAACAGAAGTCTAATTACAGAGGAAGATTCACGTAGGGAAACACTGAGGAATCAGGCTGGAAATAAATATTGCATATAAAATAGGAGGAGGCATTAATAACAGGGTAAGTAAGCAGTTTGAACTAAGAAATATAAGGTGATTCACTGTATTCATGAAAAAATACCCCCCAAACCGCTAGGTCTGAACTATAAAACACAGACAAAAAAGTAGCTTAAAAAATGATCCAAGCTATTCTTTGCATTTACAGTATCTACTTCCCCCTTTTCAAATGAACATAGCAGAAAATACTCTTCATAATGTTAAGCATGGGAGGATATTGGTAGAGTCAGAATACACATAACTGTTTAAATGGGAGGACAACATACTATAGGATCCAGATGACTTTCAAGTGTTTGGATTAAATCCCACAAATCACTGGGTGTAAGAAGATAGAGACATGGTGGAATGGGAAGTGGTCTACATCAGCTCTGGTGGGTTTTATTTTTTTTCAAAGTTTATTTATTTTGAGAGAGAGAGAGAGAGGAGAGAGGAGACAGAAGAGAGGAGAGAGGGGAGAGGAGAGAGAATCCCAAGCAAGTTCCAAGTTATCTGTGCAGAGCCCAGTGCAGGGCTTGAACTCAAGAACCATGAGATCATAACCTGAGCCGAAGTCGGACACTCAACTGACTGGGCCACCCAGGCACCCGTAATGGGGAAATCTCTTGATGTGTAAAGAGTATCCTGACTTCTGACATAGATCTCATATTTCTACAGTATGGTGTGCCATTGTCTTTCTGTGATACCAAAAAGTGTCTTTCTGTACAAACAAATGTAAGTTGGCAGAAGCAAATGTAGAGTCAGTATTCCATTTCTGCACATCTACCCCACAAACAGATCCCATAATTGTAGAAGCCTATGACTAGCAGAAATCTACACCAAAGTTTTTCTGGGTTCACCTTCCCTGAAGCAAACTATACATAAGAAAGTAATAGACTACGTTTTAAAAACAAACAAATACCATCTGAAGAAGTCTATATAATAATTCATTTCCAGTAATTTATAATACTTGCAACCTGGAAGGTTCTGTCAGAATAAAATTCTAAGGTATTTTACTTTTTTTTTTTTTACATTTATTTATTTTTTAGAGACAGAGAGAGACAGAGCACAAGTGGGGGAGGGGCAGAGAGAGAAGGAGACACAGAATCTGAAGCAGGCTCCAGGCTCTGAGCTGTCAGCACAGGGCCTGACGTGGGGCTCAAACTCACAAGCCGTGATATCATGACCTGAGCTGAAGTCGGATGCTCAACCGACTGAGCCACCCAGGCACCCCTAAGGTATTTTACTTTTTACTTTTCTGCCACAGTTAGATATTACTGTCCTTCCTCCAGCCAGGAGTAAAGCCACTGTCTCAGGCTCTGTCTTATAATTTACACAGGGAATTATAACGACCATTTCACTTTGAGATATGTGTATTATATAACTAAACACATACATGTGTGTGTATACATATCCACACGTATATGATATAAATATATACATATACACACGTATATGATATAAATATAAACACATTTACACAAACTAGCTCTACACAAGAGCCAATCCCAAAAAGTCCTCTCAACCCTCTAGGGATTTGCAGCCTACTTGAAGAGGCAAGACATTTATGCTGTCACTGATATTTGGGAATCCAGGCTGTTCATCTTTCAGGCCAAAAAAAGAGCCGTAAGCCACATGGTCTGCATAAGATGAATGGCAGGCTAGAATGGTGGAGGAAGGCGTCATGCAAGTGCCTTGAAGTATAAAGAGTAGCACAAAGAAGAGTAAGGAAAGCGATCAAGGCGAGTGTCAGGGGATGGCAGAGTAGTGGCTGCTGCTGGATCAAGTCCTGAAATGAAGTTACCTTTATCACAGCATTTTCATCCACCTGAAAGCATATCTCCTCTCCTGGCTGCTTTGCTAAAGCTGGCCAGTCTGCCTGCTTATGCTCAACTCTCTTTGCATTTATGGCAGGTTTCACCTGGAATGAAACTGAGAACGCAGGTGCCTCCCCTCAGAGTGAGACTAGATAGCCCAGTGACAATAAAGTCCAAAAGGAGGTTTTCACCTTGACCCTCCTTGATTTACTTCCATGCACTCACCACAAGCATACACCCCTCCAGGGAACACCGATGAGTCCTAAGCATTTCTGGATCTTATAGTCTTTCCAGTTTCTCCGACTGTTTGATCTCTAACCTGTATGTGACTATATCACTTTGGAAAAAGAGAAAACAAAAATGGACACAATCAAAAAATTTCTTTTAAAATCCTGTTATTCAGCTTGATGCAAAAGTTAATGTTTTTCTCTTGCTGTGCTACTGCTTTCCATTCTTTTCCTCTTCTACAATAAGTGCCCCTTGTAAACTAGAAAGCACATGCAAGTGCATGCACGTATCAGTGCAGACACACATACACATGCACGTGCACACACACACACACACACACACACACCAAAATTTGGCTTCTGCCCTTTCTAATTACAAATCACCACCTGTGGTAAAATTATTGAAAAACAGATGAGCTTTTCATTCCAGCAATAGCCTTAAAACAAGCAGCAGTTCCAACTGCCAGTGTGATGTATAGACACCACGGAGGGCAGATGAGGGATTAATTAGGTCTGTCCTTGCACATTGCCAGGGGAGCACTTCTGTAGAGGTGATTGAGAACTAGAAAGAGTGGCATTAGTCTTCATTGCTGGTTAAAGGCAACAAAAATAAAGATGCAATTGAGTTGACAAAGCTTCAAGGTATGTGGCTGAGTCATTTGGAGGTGTCAAAATGATCAAACTATAATTAATTAGCTAAAGTGCTATATTTAATCCCTCAACTTTAATGAAGAATTCTGCATCCAGAAACAAATAGCAAAAGAGGTACCATTGGTTTCGGATATTTGTTGGGGGTGGGGGTAGTTGTTGGGGGAGAATTAAAGTTTTCCACAGGCTGTAATGATCAACACCCCCTGCTTTTAATCTTATTGTCATTTCCCTTTGTCTTATAGAACAGTGGTGGTGTTCTCTGCGTCTGTGTAAGGGGAACCATGATAGGCATACAACACTCCCCAGTCTGTCACGTCTTTTTAAGGAGGACCTAGAATACTGACTGGCTTGGAGGGTGCCTTGGCTTTTGACCATTTGCAGATTCCTTGTACATTTCCTACCAAATAGTGGGTCTATTTTAGAGCTTTAGGAATGAATCTCTGGGCCATAAAATCGTAAAAAGTTCTTAATTATGATCAGGAACCATTAATTGAATGTCTACTATGTGTAGAGCACTGCTTCCTTATCTCTGAAAATATTTACATACGGGACAAGCACATCATGCAAAATATTGCCTCTAAAGATGGTGATTTCATTTTTTTTTCCTGTTGTCTGTAAATTTTTGGCCCACATTATTATTTTATAAATTGGTTTCTGAGACCCAAGGGAGTAGGAAACAGGTCTGAGTTGTTCTCTTTGTATGGGGCCTAACCTGAGCCCTTAATGGTTCCTTGATGAAGCTCATGATTCAACCAGCCCTAAGTGAAGGCAGAACAGAAATGTATTGATATTTAGCATTATAATGAATTGGCTATAAATTAGCAGACTTCTTGTCTACTATTATGTAGACTTTGTGTTTATTAGCTATAATTTACTACTGGTAACTTTTTTTTATAAAGTGCTTTCGTTTCTTTATTATAAATTATTACTCAAAATACTTAGGAAAAAACACAAACCTCTTATAAAATAAAAGAAACACAATTGAGGACAAGATAATCAGTATTTGAAAAAGCCAGTCTTTTTAGCTTTTCAGCCTTCTAAATTATTAAAATATGCAGGAACCCCTTAGAATGAGGATTGTCTCAAGTGTCAGCTATCATAGATTTCATGCAAAAATAGTGTCCCCTCTTTTTAAGGATCTATATTAAAAATCATTGTTTTAGTAAATTTAAATATAAGTCACTGTTAAAAAGAAAGGAATTGTATCATGCTGGTTCATTATTTAATTAAGTAGTTTAGATATTTATCCTCTACAAATGTTTTCTTGCCTAGAGTAATAACATAAAATAGTATAATCAGAAAGGAGTCCCTTCTTTTCTTCTTCTCTCAACAAGTAAAATGTAGGCTACTTCAACAAACAAATGAAAGCACACCTGGTAGAGGGTCCAAACCATCACTATGAGTAGGGAGATAAAGTAACCAAAGTGACAACAACAAAAAGCAAGTAACACTCTCAAAAAAAAAAAAAAAAAAAACCCCACCTCCTGAAGGGTCAGGCCCTGGACAGTGTAACAAGTAAAATGTAGAAATTATGCATTTAGTATCTAAAAGGTGGAAATTTTCTATTGGAGAAGAGATACTCATTGCCAGGGAAATGTAGAGATTCAGTCCTTACTGTCAAAGAAATAAATGTTTCTCTTTTTTTAAATGTTTTTATTTATTTTGAGAGAGAGACAATGAGAGAGAGAGAGAACAGGGGAGAGGCAGAGAGAGGGAGAGAGAGAGAATCCCACACAGAACCCGATGAGGGGCTCAAAGTTACCAATGGTGAGATCATGACCTGAGCCAAAATCAAGAGTCGGATGCTTAACTGAGTTAGCCACCCAGGCATCCCAGTTTCTAGTTAAGAGTGTTACAAAGAGGGGCACCTGGATGGCTTGGGAGGCCTGGGTGACTCAGTCAGTTAAGCGTACAATTTCAGTTCAGGTGATGATCTCAGGGTTCGTGAGTTCAAGCCCCACGTCAGACTATGTGCTGACAGCTAGGATCCTGGAACCTGCTTCAGATTCTGTGTCTCCCTCTCTCTTTGCCTCTCTCTGTCTATCTGTCTCTCTCTCTCTCAAAAATAAACATAAAAAAAAAGAATGTTTCCAAAGAGATCACTGGGACATTAAATAAAGAGCAATTTTCCCGTTTCTTTATTCTTCTTCCTGATCCTAAGCATTAGCCTTGTTCCAGTCCCCAAGATGTTTTAAGCATATGATCTATGATCTGTCTGTCACAGAATTATATATTTACTTGTTTCTTTAATATTTGCACTTTACCTGCTAATGTCCACGTAATAATTGTCTATCTTTAATATTAAGTTCCTTAATGACTGGAATCATTCTCATAAAAGCTGTCAACTGAAAAATGTCACAAAGTAAGCAAAAGTTATAAGTAAGATGTGAATGCAGGGCAAAGTTTTGTGATCATTCCACATACCATGCACCCTCTTCAGTGGTTTCCTTTACTCACGTGACAAAAACAAGCCCAGAGCTACAAATAACCTCAAGCATTAATGGTGATCAAGGTGATGAAGGCTCCTTAAAAGCAGAATGCAATTAACATATCACCATATACTTTAACAACGTTGACAGTAACAGTGGAGAGAACGTATACTTTAGAACATCACCAAAGTTAACTTTCATTCCACATCTATGATCTGCTGACATAATGCACCAGATACTGAGCTGCTGTTTAAACAACCATTGTTGCTAATAACATGTTACTATGTGTCATTTTATAGTTTCAGAATGCTTTCATAGACCATCACAGTTGATCCTCAAAGCAACTCTGTAAGATAATTGGTGTTACTCTGTTTTACAGATCACTCAGAAACAACCCACACAATTTCTCTAGCTGTTGTATTAACTAAGAGCACATCGCTCATCTTCTCTTGAAAGCAAGTTTGGGAGTAAACATCTTGCCTTGTTTAAATCCCAAGTGCAACTTCCTTTTATAGTTGTCAAGACTATTTTTAGAGTGGAAAGTATTTTGTGAAATCTGGAGGTGCTTACAGTGTGTGTTGCTGCTTTTTCATTTGGAAGCAGATGAGTTTAGCTATGGTTATAACTTATACGTGGCGGAAAGTCCAAATAGCATGTTTTCTTCTCTGCACAGGGAGAGCTCCAGCCACCCTTTGGGGACTCCTTTGCAGGTGCAACATGGCTATCTTTGATTCACAAAAGGACCTTGTACTGTTTGTGAACAGCAAAATGTACTGGTGGCATTTGGAATGGTGGGGGGTGGAGGTTGGCAAATGGTTATTTCTAGATTCCTAATAGGGAGCAAGGAGAAGGCATTGGAAAGGAATGGCTGATCAATTAGTTCCAAATCCCAGAAAAGTATGTGTAGAAGGAAAGTCTTATTGTGGAACCAGTGTGTCGCCCTTTAGATGATGTGGAAATGGTAAACACCCCTCATTCTCTTGCAAGGAATAAATGACTGGCAAATGACAAGAAGGAAGGGTATCTTTCAGGGATCTTTCAACATGGGTAGAAGATATTTTAATGTAGCTCATCTTTCTTGTCCTTCGTTCCCTCTTTCTACCATCCTATTTCTGCTTGTGTCTCCCTAGACTGTGAGCACAGGCAAAGTGAGGAAGTCTAAAGGCATGAATCCCGGGGTGCCTGGGTGGCTCAGTCAGTGAACCTTCTGACTTCAGCTCAGGTCATGATCTCGCAGTCCGTGAGTTCGAGCCCTCCGTCGGGGTCTGTGCTGACAGCTCAGAGCCTGGAGCCTGCTTCAGACTCTGTGTCTCCCTCTTTCTCTGCCCCTCCCCGACTCAATCTCTGTCTCTCTCTCTCTGCCTCTCAAAAATGAATAAATGCTAAATATTTTTTAAGGCATGAATCCCCAAATATATTATTCCTCAGTCTCATCTAAGTCTGGTTCTTAAGAAAAATGTTTAATGGTAAGGACAATTGTGAGTGTACTATTTAAGTGCATAGCACAAAAACGGGGTGGGGGGGAAAGTCAGTAACATATTTCTGTGGTTGACATGTAACAACACACACCTGAAGAGTCTTGGGCAAAATGCCAAAGTATCTGACAAAGTCACCTGGCAATGGAGGGTGTTTGCAAGACATGGGTTACATTTATCTCCTTTACATATAGTCCAGAACAGTGCCTGCGCTTGTGAGCTCTCCAGTCCAGTTTAACCTGTTTCATATTCTTGCTCAGATGGTGTGGCTGGGCCATTTTATCTTTTTCCTCCCCTGAGTTATGGAGGCTGTTGTGCAATAATTTTCTTTGCATATTTGCAGCACTTTTCTGTTATTATCTTGACATATTCACGTTTAAGTGCCAGTCAATCATAAAAGAACACTGACTCTATTTATTGTCCTAGAGTTACAAGAACATACAGCTTTGGTTGCGAGACAGACATCCTGTAATGTCTCTGATTTCCTCCTCTATGGCTCCAGCCATTATGCTACAGCTCTGAGTTAGTACTTCCTGTTGTGCTGGTGTTCCTTGTGGCTGGGTTTCTGCTATACCCATTTTTACCCCTGGATTTTTCTTGAAAATTGCTATATATGTATTTTTTTTTAATCAACAACTGAGATCCATGTTGTTTGGTGTGTTTCACCTGAAACATGTCAAAGATCAGTAGACATAGAACTTCAAAAAGTCAAATAAAAACAAATGCTAATACTTTGGTTCCTGTTGCTAAAGCTCTAGGTACCGCTAAAACCCAATGTACACATCCATAGCTCCACACAGAGGTTGGAGACCAGAGAGGCGAACGGTGGTTATGGATAATTTGAAAGTTGAGTAAACACAGCACAGACTGCATTTCCTTTGCTCTCTGGGAAGGTGCTGGATACTCATTTTCCATTGGTGTTATCTTCATGGATGGCTTGAAGAGGGCAGTGGAGCCTCTAGATCAGTGTTTCTCAACTGTACCGATTTGGCCATCCCAGGAGACACTTCACAATGTCTGGGGACATTTTCTTGTGACAACTTGGTATATGCTGTTTGTATCTGGTGACTGTATCTAGAGACCAAGGATTCAGCTGAACATCCTAAGACACACAGAAACACCCCCAAACAAAGAATTATCCTCCTCAAAGTGTCAAAAGTGCCAAAGTTGAAAAATCTTGCTCTAGATCGATAGGCATACAAATAAGAAGTTAGGTGGTCAAGGGAGACTTTCATTTATCTTCCATAAGATTTTATTTTGTCCATGAAATGTTGATTGAAGAGTCATTGCAGATACCAATGTGGGTGTATGTACTTTGGGGATATATGAAGAGATGGGCTAGAGGTAGACAAACAAGCTGAGTCCAGAAAGGAACTGAACATGAATTGTAACGCCATCTCCAATCATCTGTCCAAAGTTGATTTTTCCCCAGTAGTCTCTTATTGAAAAAGGAGGAGGAGGAGGAGGAGGAGGAGGAGGAGGAGGAGGAGAGGAGGAGGAGGAGGTAGAGGGGAGATGTTGAGAGACGTCAGCCTTGAAACTACCTTCAGTTTCTTTGTCCTAACTAAAGGCTTTCTCAAGCCTGTTGAAAGTGCTTTGTTTGGCCCCATCAGTCTTGGAAATCCCTACATATAAGTAGAGGGGGCATCTTCACTTTATTTAGAAGTGAGGTTGTGATGATAAACAGCTGGCCCCACATAGTTCATTTTTACTGATTATACAGATCCAATGAAAGAAAAAAAGCTCAAATTTCAGGAACCATGGAGTAAGTGAATAAGTAATACCAAGCTCATAATGGTCCTGGGGACAGTGAAAGTTAATTACTAATAAATGTCTACCATTTATTGCATAAGTACTATGTACCAGGCACTGTGCTAGGTTCTTTTACTTATTTTCTTCAATCCCCACTACATTTTGAGGTAGATATTCTCTCCTTCTATTGTGGGTGAGGAGACTGGGGCTCAGGAAGGGGAAGTCCCCTGCAAAGGAACACACAGCTGGGAGGAGCAGACACAGATTGCAGATCTTGCCCTGGTGACTCCAAGCCCATGTGGGTTTCATGTAGGTATCTTGGATGTGCTTTTGCTGGAGCCTGGAGAGGTGGTGACACTGGCCTAAACAGAGGGTAAAGAGCTGTTTCCATAGAAGAGCTCAGAGCTCTCAGTAAAAGAATTAGAGACTCATAGAGCTAGTAGGTGCCTCAGAGCTTATTCTCCTAAAAGTTTCATGTTACAGATAAGAAAATCAGGTCCAGGGAGGAATACATGATGAATATTCCACCCCACCCTCAGATCCTTTGTCTTTCCTATTTATGCCACCAGATTAGTGTCTGTGAGTGGGTAGACAAGTCAGTGGAGAGACAGTTTCTCTCCCTGTCCATGCTGCAGCAGAAAAACTCAGCCAGCCCTCTTCCATGATGTCCCTGCTTTGCATTGCAGGGAAAGGAGGCTTTTCTCTGGAATTCCCTTGCTCTTAGCTTAGACAAAGCCCCAGTTTATTGACCTTTAGGACACAATACAAAGCAGTGGGTTTTGTAGGAGAAACACATAGTTGGAAGACTTGTTTTTCCTTCCTTCTCAACTTCTCTGGTTAAAACTCACTAAGTGCTAAATCATAACACCAATGGGTTAGGATTAATTGCGATGTTTATTTTGGTACATTTGCCTGAGGATCTGATGTGTGTTTTCATAAGTCTAACAAATAATTTTACCTAGAATACCAGACACTGTTCAGCCCCCATTAGCCACGGTTGGATTTGAACCAGTGACCTCGAGGTGAGAGGCCACTCATCACATTACCAATGCCCCGGGCCGTGGAGTTCACTTGCTGGCTGTTTCTTTAATGTAATTGCCAACAGCAAGATCAGCAGTGGGAATTCTCCCCGGTATGTAGATCCTAAGGTCTCAGAAATTCAGCATTTGCGAGCTCTTCCTTTTGCTTTGGAGTTTGGACCTATTAACTAGCATCATGGCTCGAGAAACTGCAGAGGGATAAAGGATGGTATACGTTCAGCACTGTTCTCCTAGAGAAGGAGTAGGCTATCAGGTTATAACCATCTGATTTCCTGTCAGGCTGGTTGATGGCTCAAGTCACCAATGCCCATGTTAAAGGAAATATTCGAGAGCATTAATGATTTGCCAGTACCAAGAGATGCGATGAACAGTTTAAAAATACTGCCCCTCTATGGGAGAAAATGTATTTCTATTAAGGGACCAGAATTGTGCTACGCTTGTTGGAATTTTTGCTTGTGCACAGGAATTTAGCTCGAGGTCTATGTCTGTCACTAAAATTGACAACTGCCTGTGGCTCTGCACAATTGAAACGTAGATCTTAAATTTCACATCATTATCCAAATAAAATATATCTGCCAAGGGGGACTGGTATTACACAGTTAGAGAACTGTGATACCAGTTGTCTGATTAACATATTGAGAGGAATATAAGAATTTCTCACCTATTTTCCAGAGGGAGGCTGGCTGGGGAGCTCCTGTTAAATGGACTAATTGATCAGGCTCCCTGTGCTATGTACAGAGATGCCCAACCATGTGTCTGGCTGGTGGAGGCAGGGTTTTCCTGTGATATATAATATGTGTAATGTAAGAAAAAGGGACAGGGCACAAACCAGACATTCCTTAATCCCATCTCCTAAAAGGGAAAGATGGGAAACCGTTAACTTACGATTACCTACCTGGACCCTTGCTCTTAGGTCTCAGATTTATTCAGCATTTCTCAGAAGGAGGAAACAGATCTGAACTTTCTCTTCTCAATGCCTTTTCATTAGCTCCAGCATCCTAATAACTCTGACTTTAGAGTATTCATAAAAAATGTGAAAGCCATGGAATACATTAAAAAAATGTATCTCTAATTTAATAAAAAGAAAACCGGGGCAGTTGTTTACTCTAAAGGATACATTAGCAGTCATTCACACGGGTATTGTCTCTGTGTTAGGCCATGTGTCTTATGGCTTAGTGCTCAATTTTAGACTCTGATGGGCAGGCTAATACCCAAATGTCTACAACTCAGAGGTTTAGATCACAGCATATAAGAGAACCTCAGTTGAATTTGGCTTCTCAAACTGGAAGTAACCTTAGTGATCAATATTGGTGCAATTTTTTATTATTCCTGATGAGAAAACTGGGGTCTAAGAGTTGAAATGGCTTATCTCCTAATGAGCTAATGACATTTATTATGAGCTTTGAGATCTAAAGACTGTCAGGTAACTGCTATAATTATCCTCATGGCATCTGAGATTCATTCTGCTATAGTTTAGCCTAGCAGAGGGTTTGCAGAAGTATGGTTCCCATGATAATTTAACAGTTCATAATCCCTTATTATATTTACTGGTGTATTTATGGCATTTGATTCAAAACAGTCCAATGCCAGTCTTACAACAGTGGTTAAATTCATGTACCATTCACCATTTTTTTAAACCAGGTTAATATGGTTTAGATCTTGATCTTTTGAATGGTGGTGTGTTTAGTCACAGTTTCAAAATGTAAAGAATCAAGTTCAATCCAACTCTTTTGTAAAGTTACTGTGAGACTAGAGATAAGTCACTTCATCTCTCTCTGCTTCTGCTTCTTGACAGGAAGTACAATTTCCTATGTACTTCTCTGAATTGTACTGAATAGAGAAGAGCAAATGCTCCTATCTGAGCTACCATGATTTTAAGGGAAAAAGCAAATGGGGATAAAGAATGCTTTGGATTGGATCAGTCTATCCCTCCTGAGTCTCAATTTCCTATCTGAAATAAATGAAAGGAAGAATACCATTGACTCAGGTTAATTTCCAGGATTAGATGAGAAATATATAAAGCTAAAGCCCTTGGCATGCTGATCAATACCTAGGAATATGTTAGTATTATTTCTCCCTTAACAATTACTTCTAGGGGCGCCTGGGTGGCTCAGTCGGTTAAGCGTCCGACTTCAGCTCAGGTCATGATCTCGCGGTCCGTGAGTTCGAGCCCCGCATCGGGCTCTGGGCTGATGGCTCAGAGCCTGGAGTCTGCTTCCGATTCTGTGTCTCCCTCTCTCTCTGCCCCTCCCCCGTTCATGCTCTGTCTCTCTCTGTCTCAAAAATAATAAAATAAACATTAAAAAAAATTAAAAAAAATTAAAAAAAAAACAATTACTTCTACTTTATCTGGATTTCATTATAATGCATTATCAATACCCATACATAGGACATGCTTTATAGTCTATCTTATAAATAGACCAGACAGTTAGGGGTTAATCCCTTAAAATCTTAACCAGATTGTAGATTCTTGGGGAATCTAGAATTTGATCTCATATATATTTGTTTCTTTACAGAATCAAGCATGATGCCTTACTCATATACATGTTCAATACAGTCTTTCTTGGTTTGCTAGTGAATAGAAAGATAGATTTGGGCTTATTGAATAATAGTCCTTCTAGGTAGTAATATTACAGATGAAGAACTACAACATTGTGTAGACTGTACTTTGTATTAGTATCAAAAACTGATGAGGCATTTTTCTCCACACCAATCCTAATAGGCCCTGAAGTAGGAATGGGTTGGAAAATTAGGGCCTTCAGGCAGGCTGCCATCTGTTTTTATAAATAAAGTTTTATTGGCATACAACAACATCAAATTGTTTACACATTGTCTATGGCTTCTTATATACTACAATAACAGAGTTCAGTAGTTAAGACAGATATCACATAGCCCACAAATCCTGAAATAGTTACTCTCTGTAGTTTTTCTGAAACTTTTCTGACCCCTCATGGGCTAGACTAAACTAGATAAACTATACTACACTATGCCAGAATTTCTTGCTGCCATTGAGGAAAAGAATGTGAGAAAACAAGAAGTCAAACTTGTAGCTTTTTATTTTCTTGTGGATGATTCAAATGAGTTAAGATTAATGTTTATAAATTTGTCCTTTAAAGGTGACTATAAAATCTGTATATTCAAGTACACATTGAAATTTATTGTTGAGTATTCCAGTTTTCTTTATAACCAGACAAGCTATAAGGCAAAAAAGGACAAGCATATCATGATTTCTTGGAATTCACAAATCACCTTAGGAATGTGTTTAGATCCATGTCCTTTTTTACTACCTAGGTATTCCACAGTTATATTATACCACCATATATATCTATATGCATGTGGTGAAATCAGATATTTGAATTGCTTTCTCCTGCCAGGATTCCATAAGACAGTCTTGGATTCCAGGGGCCATGTTCCGATTTCCACTATTCACAGGACTAAATGGAGGGAGTTTGTTAAATTAGGCCAATAAAACAGATTCTCTACACAAGGACAACCTTTGTTTACTCTGCAAACTCACTGATTGTCATTTTTGTTGTTGCTACAACCTTAGGGTTTGTATATCTCCCTGGAGAAATGTTGGACCGGTGGGGCTGTAAACAGTTAAGAAGAAAACAGAAAGTGAGAAATGAGAGAGAACTCAAATCCCTTGGGCATTCTGTTTACTTTGCCTTAAAAAAAATTTTTTTTTACCCTGGTCTTTACTGAAATTCATCAGCACTTTTTGAAATCTTAAAGTGTGTTACCCTGTTAGGGACCCAAAGAATTTTATAGTACGTATAACTTCCCTGTGGGTCTGAAATTTAGTCGCATCAGTATTCATCATTCCTCTGAAGAACAAACAAAAACACAATCCCACTGGGAAGACAGAAAATCTCAAGCATTGAATTGGACCCCTTTTGTTCTTTTACTCTTTCCTTCCCTTGAATCCATAACCCAGCTGTGTCAAAGTAAAACAACTAGAAAATGACATGAAACAAAGCATCAGCAACTTGAAACTTTCCTAGGAAAAGGAAAGTAGTGGGACTGGGAACAATATTGAACTCTTTTCCAGAAAGCCTTAAAAATATTTTTTGAAGACACACCATCAGGATGGATGAGAAAGAAAGGGCAAAAATGAACAGAAGAAACTAACAATAGATCAAGGATTTGAAATAGTTATAGATTTACCTATTGGAAGTTAATTTTGGCAACACTGCCCTACTAATAAGTACATTTCCTTTGAGGGTTACTAAAAGACAGGAAGAGAGAGAGAGAGACCTGACTGACCATGTACAAAGGGTAAAGAGTTTGGACACACACTAGTTTTTCCTGCCAACAAATTAATTGAAAGATGGAAGGAATTGGAGTCCAGAACAATGAATTCCCTTTCCCTGATTGTGTCTTAACAGGAGTCATCCCCTCCAGATTATTCACCTACAATTGGAGATTGTAAGAGAGCTTGTGTCATGCTCTGGGCCTCCCCTATCTCTCACTACCCATCACCAGCTGGGTGAGAGACTGAATTGGATAGACCTGGAATGGCCCAAGAACTCATTTTAGCCCATCTTTCCTTAATAATACTTAGGTTGCTATTTGATTTTCTAAGACATCTTGGGGAAATTATCTTCCTTAATTGACTAATTTATAATTTTAATAAACTGGATTTCTTCAAAGATTTCTTCTTAATTTTTACAGTCTTTCACTGAAGATGCTATGTCTCCTTCTCTTATTTGATGTGGATTGAGAACCTTGTGAGAAATATCTCTAGCCCTTGCAAGGGGGAGAGAAATATGGTTCTAGTTGGGGCCCTCATGTTCCTCACAGCACAAACTAAATATTCTAGAGTCACCCAAAAACAACATTAGAATGCTAGGATTTCAAGGAAACTTTGACTTCATATAATTCAACTTATCAATCCAGTCTCAATCATAGCTTTGTTCATACAGTATGGGAAGTCAAGTTAACTTGTCAACTGTAAAAACCATGTGTGATGCTTGGTGTGATGGAAAACACACTGGATGGGGACTCAGATGATCTGGGATCAAATCCTAACACTGACACTTAAAGTTATAGGATGGCACCTGTTGGGATGAGCACTGGGTGTTGTATGGAACCAAATGGACAATAAATTTCATATTAAAAGAAAAAGCTATAGGATGGTAAGCATCACTTGAATTTTCTGAGCCTGAATTTCCGAATGCATAAAGTGGTAATAACCCCCTTTTTTTTCTATCTACTGCACATGGTTATCATATGGATAGCATGAAGAAATGAATGATGTAAAGGCAATTTGTAAACTCTAGGTGGGGTGCTATATGAAAGCAAGGGCTTATCCCATTCCATCTTATGGAGTGGCATGGCATATTGAACAAAGAATTGGGGAAAATGAGTCATGACTTTTACATAGGATACCATCCATAAACACAGATTGTTTTCTTTTTCAAATAGAAACTAAGTATTTTGTGCTCTTTACTTGGGAATGTATGTGGAAGGAAAAGAGGGTCAGAAGCACTGTAAAATTAAGTTCCTTAAGGCCTTGTCTGATAATTCCAACCTTGATGTACCAAAAATTTCTGTGTTTTATTTTGTACCCCTCAGGAAAACAATTAGATCCTCCTCAATCTTATCTCAGAAATATTTATCTTATCTTGTACCTGACTTATTTTAAATTTATTTAAGTGTAGGCTTTATATTCTGCAACAGCTTCCACAGCATATAAAACTGCAGTATCTCACACAGGAGAAAGAAGATGAATACAGTCACAATTCTGTGACAGAATGACACAATTCTGTACAAGTAAGCTGAATTCAGAGATTATGCCACTCTCTTTACAAAACTTTTCTTTAGAAAAATGTCCTAGAAGTTGCAATTTAACTTATACATAAGCAATAAAATATAAGAATTATGAAAGCTGTAGATGAAATGGAATAAGGCATTGAAGAGTTGGCATGAACAGAGACATACAATATATATTCTCTGAGACACATTGCCTGATTAAATTTTGCTTTTTTTGATCAGAAAGATTAGGCCTCTAAGTCCTCTATTCCAAAATGAATGCTACGTAAGAGAACCACTTCTTGTCTTGTTCGTGGCTCTGATCTCTGCTACCAAGATTTAAATGATCTAGTAACCTCTGAGGGCTCTGATTGGTCTGGATTGATAATGAAGCTAACATCAAATATTGGATTTTGAGTCAACTTTCATGTTGCCCCATTATAGCAACAGGAAACCCAGCTTCCCAGGAAAATAGGCTGATGGCAAAACAGGAAGAATTTTGGATATGTGATAAAACCATCAACAGACTTGAAATCTGATAGGTAAATTTATGGTTTTATTTGTCCTGAAATTTTTAGTGCATACAGAACACCAAACATAGAAAGCCACCAACACTTTGGTATGACAAAACCAACAATGATGCTCTAGCTGTAGTATCTTCTGAGAGAGACACCATGGCCACATCCACATAACCCTCGCCTGCAAAACATCTTGAGTCTGTCACCAGTGGTCTATCTTCAATCTGCTTTAAACCCATGAATCTGGTGGAAAGAATGCTTAGCTCAGAAACGTGGGTACAGAGTATTCCTTTAGTGAATTTCAGGTCAAGTGCTCATCACATTAAAGCTACATATACTCTTAATCTCTAGTCAGGTAGCAGAACAATAGTAATCTGATTGGAATGGTTTGTCTCCACAAGTTGGATTTTGAGTCTGAACTCTGATAAGACATATGTAACAGTTAGCCTTTGTATTAAAATATGAATCCACATATTTTTAAGCATGTAAAAATTCACAGAACTCAGAAGGCTCAAAGTAATGTTTAGCTGAGAATTCTGTTTGCCTTTACATCTCTTCATTGTGTGAAGTTGGCTTCAAGAGCTATAAGCTGTTATAGTCAAACAACAGACATTGCGGTCTAATCTCCAGCTAAATCAAGTGCATGCAATAAGGCATAGGAGTGAAATCAAGGAATGGGCATAGCTATTTTCCTGGAAACGGCATGCTTAAAAAAAAAAAACTCCATGTGATATGTTTTAGTTTACACTGTGTCAGGAGGTTACAAGTGCAATAATAAGCTTATTACCATATACTGAGCTCTTGTTCATGGTCTTTTATGGGGACTTTGCATTCATACTGAGAAGTAGAGACCTGTTCACATTTTAAAGGTGAGTAAATAAGGGTGCCTGGGTGGCTCAGTCATTTAAGCATCTAACTCTCTATTTTGACTCAGGTCATGATCTCACAATCTGTAGGATCAAGCCCTGTGTTGGGCTTTATGCTGATGGTGTGGAGCCTGCTTAGGATTCTCTCTCTCTCTCTCTCTCTCTCTCTCTCTCTCTCTCTCCCTCTCTCTCTCTCTCTCTCTCTCCCTTTCTTCTCCCTCTTCCTCTCTCTGTCTCCGCCCTCCCTCCCTTTACCCTCAGCCCCTACCAGGCTCATGCACTCTCTCAAAATAAATAAAATAAACTTTAATTTTTTTTAAAAGGTGAGTAAACAGTAAGTTATAGGATTAAATAACATGTTCAAGTTTTTCCAGCTTGTTGATGGTTAAGTTAGGGGTCAAATAAAGAATAAAAGGATCAAGTGTTCAATGATGATTTCCCAGGAACCAATTTTCCTAAACACAAAATGTAAATTCCCTCACATCTTACTTTATATTAATTTCGTTTCAGTTTTTTACCTTGACTCTTTTATTCACTCAAGGGCTCTCAGTGCCAGCTCTATCTTTCATGCTACACTGAAAAGATTGAGAAGAAAAAATTATGGTGTTTGTTCCCCACAAATCCAGTTTGGTGGGAAGTCAAACATGCACCATTGGTAATATATAGAAGAACTCTGCTTAGCCTTGAAATCATAATCCAAATTTTCCCATATACCAAGAAAATAAGGTAAATTGAATAACATTTTTTGGGCACATGAAGAACATTTCTCCTTACTCTGTCTAGAGTTCACAGTATGGCTTGACCATCAAGTACCTAGAGCTTAAAAGAGCATGGACGTAGGCCACAGAGTAATGAACTGGAGAGGGAATTTCTTCTTATTTCCTGGAAGATGATGTAACACACAGATCTGTGAGCCCATCAGTTCCCAGTGGTGGAGAACTAATTCCCCATAGAACTCTCCCATATGATAACTTCATCCGATACCATCGGAAAGGATTGTCTTAGATGAATCAAGATGCCTGCTCTTAGCTTCATCAGAAAACATTATGTTCATTAAAGGCAGAAGTAATGGAGGAAACAAGTTATTTTCTATGTCCTTGATAGTGGACATCTCTAGTATTCTTTAGGGACATTTTGGTGGTGGCATGCATACTATCAAACCCTAAATTAATTTTTGTTTCCTTTATGGTTCTGGCAGAGGCAGGGGAGAAACACTTTTGGGGAGGAGGGTGGATGTTAGCATTACCAAGGTACCTGGGTTAACTTTAAGCTCTGTAAGGGTGGAACTATGCTGTTTTCGTTCATCATTCCATCCACAAAATGTGGCACAATACCAGACCCATGCAAGCCATATAATATACACTGGTTACATGAAGAAGCAATTTAATGTAATGTGATGATACCTTTCTAATTTGTCCTCATCAAAACAATCCATTAATATACTGTTTTATCTTTAATGGCAGGAATTCTTTTAGGCAGATAAGAAACTGAAAATGTTTATAGTTGAAAAAATAAACGTCAAGTATCATTAATAAATCATTGGGTCTGAAATCAGCTCCTCATGAAACCCTTCCATTTCTACACATAATGTAAATATTAATCACAATACAATGTGAAATAAATCCCTTAAAAATTTCTCATTTCTTTAGAGAATTGAACCCAGGCTTATTTGGGGTATTTATTAAAAGTGAGGTTTCACCTTGGCTCATGTCAAAATCATGGCATCAGAAAATAGCTGTAGCATTGTCCTTTGTAGACTAATGCCACTAGGATCATTGTTTATTTTGATTGGAATGGATTTGTTATTAGAAACAATATTTTCTCTCATACCAATTACATGCAACCACTTCCTTTTGAGAGACAATATAAGTTGCTGTCAGGAAGACCCATGAGTTCCTGTTTTCCTTTTTGTTTCATGATCATGATAAAAATAAGATTTAGCTGTTTTCACTATTGTATGTCTCCTTTCACTCTTTACTGGTTGTTAGTATTGACATTTCCTTTCTCCCATTTGGGTTGCTACAGCCCCTTGAAACCTTTTCCCCACAACTTCAGATGAAGCTGACTTTCTTCTTTCAAATGGAACTTTCATGTCAACCGTAACAATCGCCAAAAGACTCCCAAAAGCTTGCTGTTACTCACTGAAACCTGATCGTTTGCTTGTGCTACCTGCCAACATTCCTAAAAATACACAACACGCCCAGCACCATAAACCCACAGCAGCATTCTCACTGATGGATGAAATCCTGGAACATTTGAATTATCTTGAAAGCAAATGGTAATTAAACACTTTTCCTAACCCTGGGAAGCTGGGTGGGGAAGGAAAGAAAGCTAGGGATTGGAATCCATTATGTGGCTGAGGCTTCTGTCTGGTCGATTTAAGCAGATTGAAGCCCAGTCAGTGGCACATAACCGCCTCAGGTGAGGGAGCGCAGTGTTCCTGTGGGGTTATCAACCCAGCCAGGCCTTGAAGGCAGAGCAAAGCCCTTCCACTGGGAAGTTCTTCCTAAGTGCTTGCATGGCATCCACGGGATTATCCTACCCCACTCACACATCATCTGGCTTTAAACTTCAGGCCCTCTGGCAAAGAAGAGACGAAACGTTCTATTTGAGCCCTCCTCCCTCTTATCCCATGGTTCTGCCTTTCCTGTCCTGTTTCCTAGCAGCCGCTGGCTGAGTCCTGCCCTTCTCTGCCAAGCACCAGGCTGGATTAGCTGCAAGCCAATAGCTGGGGGTCAGGATTAAGAGGCCAGTGTGCACTTTAATACAAGCTGCCTATAATTAATGGCATTATTAATAGCTTGACTGAAAAATTCATTAAAAAATCCATTAAAAATAAATACCCTTTTACAAAAGGCATTGCCTTGGGTAAGAAAAACAGAAAAAAAGATAAAGGAAAATTGATTGGTGGCTTTCAGTTCGCAGAAAGACAGACCATAGTTCAAACTGATTAAAATTGAACATTTTAGATTAAGTACCCTTGCCAAAATATTCTCTGTAGTTACCCAATATGAAAATATTATGATGGGTCACTTTATTTATTTATTTATTTATTTATTTATTTATTTATCTATCTATCAAGAGTTGCAATATAAGACATACAGGTAGCTGCTTGAAATAACTTTCTTCAAGTGAACATTCTTGACCTTCAGGAATAGTAGAATTCCCCTGAAATGCCAGTTAACTGTATTTGATTGACTCAGATACAATGGATCTGTTGAGGGGTGGATTATTGCCCACAGACTCATGACATATTTAGCAACCTGACTATTATCTGTGTGAGCATAGATCCTTTTTTCTGTTCCTTTCTTCTCTCTCTCTCTCTCTCTCTCTCTCTTTCTCTCTTTTCTTTTGCATTCATACCACAGCTCTCCTCCTCAGTATATCTGGCTCTGTAACTTGGAATCGATCTTATTGAGTTTTGCCTCAGCCCAAGTAAACAGTGTTGATGGTGATTGGAATGTCTGTGGTTCGGATGTTTGCTCAGAGAAAAGTGAAGATGGGAAGGAAAAGTGCTGTTGGGTGTGCAGCCTCCCCCTGCCTTCTCCTCCTTAAAGATATGTTTGTGTTGGTTGATACTAAATCTGATCTTTTGGGTCAACTTTGCTCTGGGTCTAATCTGCTCATTGGTGTGAGATGATCATTGTCTTCCAGAGGTACAGGCGACCATGCCCTCTCAGAAAAAGACCCCATTCATGAGCGTATTTGCTTGAAGAGAGCTTTTATTCACTTCACCTGTTATGTTGTGCCTATAGAGCACAAAGCCAAGTGGAGATTAGGCAATTATCTGGTTAATAGGATCAACATAGACAAGAAGTTCATTCAATAGGCATTTCTGACTGCACACCACGCACAGCTCAGCAGCCTTCGATGCGAAAAGAGGCACAGGGTGAGAAGGAAACATGCTGCTGCTTAGTTCGTAACTTGATAAAGGAAATGAGACATAAGCACAGGCAACAACTGACACACAATTTACAAGCAAGGGCAGAATTATGTGGGATTCTGTGCATTAAAGTTGAGAATACAACAAGTTAAAAATTATAGGAAGTGGTTAAGCCAGGGTAAATTTCTTGGAAAAGGCAAATCAATGTCTATATATATTCAAAGATCTCCAATTCACCACTTTTAAACCTAATAATTTCAGGCAGTGTATGTTTTTTTTGCACCTTCTAAAATGCGGTAAATCCCCTTTGTTGCTACTTCACTGAGTTCCCACAATTTTTACTGAAGATTATATTTAATTCCTGGAAATATTGAGAAACCTGTTTTTATCTGGGATTTATGAAGTTACCCACAGATGTTATGTTAAAATTCTGGCATTGTTTAAACTCTCACTTTCCCTTCTAATTGCTACATGGTACTTGCAAAGGTCTTCAAAGTTATCAGTGCAGTGTAATAGATCTTCACGGAGTAGTGGGCTCCCAGTAGAGAGATACTGATAAGAAATGCCCCTGCTGTATTTACTGCCACCTTTTTTTTAAAAAAAATAAAATATGGCCCTAATTAGGAATGTACTGAACAATTTCCTGAGTAGGAAGTGTTGGGCTACCCAGCTACGCAGCATTCACATTCTCTTCATGTTTTTCTGTAACTTTGACACATGGTGAATCATCCCTAAAGTGCTGCATTTGCACTTTTTGGAGATTCTGAAACTTAAAAATAGATCCTTCGGGGTGAGGTTCTCTTGCCATCTGTCCCGGGGTATATTGTCCTCAGCAGGTAGCTTTTCTCTTCTTAAGTTAATATGAAAACGTACACCACTGGTTGAAATTTTTAAAATTGCCAGTTGCCTATTTTGTTCATGTATGCTAAACATATTTGACTAATACTAATGTATTTCTGAAATGTCTACTGATGGAATCAAACAGTTGTATTGACACACATTAAAGAAAGGCTGCATCTTGGCAATATAAACAGAAGGATAAGAAAGGAAATGAGGGCCCAAAATGAGAGAGGTCCTGCAGGAATGAAGCAGGATGAAAGGCACTTGGGGGATTGTATCACTGCTCTAACTCTTCGTTTAGCACCTGGCAGGTCCTTCTTCAGGTAGATTTGGAGGGACAGGAGACATTGATTTTAGAAAGGAAGATCTTGGCAGTTAGGAAAACAAGGTCTAGCAAAGGCTAACAAGATTATTAATTCTGATTTTCTTCAAATACTGTAACTTCAGGTGTCTGGATTTTCTAGGAAAATTACCAAATTTCAAGTGTTTGGTGATCAACTTCTATCAAAGAGGAATCAAGTAATTACAGACTAAGATGGAAGGAATATAACTGAGATGTGGAGAAAATTGAGCAAGGATTAGGACGTGAAAAGAGAAGTTTTAATAACACAATCATTAACCCTTCCTTCCTCCACCAAAGTGAAACAAAACCTGGAATGGGGGATTTAGACAGATATAAGTTAATATTCTGGATCATTCACTCATTCATTTAGCATTCACAGCAGTGCATAGCTCTTAATAGTGGAGTGTAAGAGTGATGTTAATGGTAATACTTTTCCCAAAGTTATACACACCTAAGATTATTTGATGGTACCAGATGCACTCAGGACTTTAATCTGCTTCTAGTAATCAAATGGAAGCCAAAGATGAGGACATATTATAAGTCTGACCAAGTACTGAGAATCACTGTTTTCAGTCTTATGTTGATGGGGGCTCCCATCATTCAAAAGACTGTTTTCTGAATTGAAGTGTGATAAATTGAATGGGTTTGGGGGTGATTAATTATAAAACCTACTCAGTTTCACAAAAAGTAACTGCCAAAAATGTTTCATGCACAAAATGCTTATTTTCATAGTCTCCTATGTAACATACTCATGGAAGAACATAGGGAAATAACTCAAACCTCTTCTCAGAAAAGTGTATTGGAAAGCAAATAAGTGATGGTGCATTCATGTTGGGAATTTTTTTTTTTATACCTTGTGACAAAACTTTTTGGAAACTCTTTGTTAAAAATAAATAAATAAACAAAAAACTCTTTTTTAGAAATAAATTTGTTTGTTAAAAAACAAATTTTTATTTGTTAAAAAAATGCCATAAAGGTCTTTTCCATGATAACTTCTGTGTTCACAGTGGTAAGAATAGAGTCTGTCATGGGGCACCTGGGCGGCTCAGTCAGTTAAGTGTCCCAACTTAGGCTCAGTTCATGATCTTATGGTTAGTGGGTTTGAGCCCGGTGTCGGGCTCTGTGCTAACAGCTCAGAACCTGGAGCCTGTTTCAGATTCTATGTCTCCCTCTCTCTCTGACCCTCCCCTATTCATGCTCTATTTCTGTCTCAAAAATAAATAAAAAGGTTAAAAATTTTTTTAAAACTTTTAAAAATAAACAAGCATTAAAAATTTCTTTTAAAGAACAGAATATGGCATAAACTGCCTGCTCAAAAGGTATTTACTGAATATATGAATAAACACTGAAGTGCAGTAGGACACCCTGGTTGATAAACATTGCTCTATGAACTGTCAAAGTTTCTAGCTAATAAAAAGCGTTCAGTCTGTTGATAAAATGGATGAACAATTGTTTGTTACAGGCAAGATATATGATCCTATTGTGGTTTGTGAGTCACCAAATCTGAATTGTGTATTAAAATAAGAGAATTTGGAGGATGACACCAGCAGTCTGACATGAAATGTGGAGTTATTGGAATATAAAATGTTTCTTTGGATTGCACCATTCTATTAGAATGCCTCTGATTCTCACAGTTAATCATATACTTTTTTTTCACATTTTTTATCTCCTTCAAGGTTAGAGTTGATGTATGGTGAGGGGTATGGGGCATCTTCATGGGAAGTACCATAAAGTTACCATTTTCTCAAGCAGAGACTCTTAGATGGAGTAGAGTACTGCCTACCTTGCTCAGTGTTAGGGATCTTGGTTAAGCTTCTCTTCCCCTAACTATATTCCCCTCTGTTAATTCCAAAAATTCACAGTAATAGTTTCAGTCTTTTTTTGTACTCTTAAGTATCATGTATGCAATTTGCATTCTCTACACAGATGTTATCAGTCATTTAGTCTTTAGTGTGAATTAAAATCTAATATTTAAATGAAAATGTTTGAAATTAGAAGGAAAATAGAGAGATGAAGGGGAGAGAGAGAGCATCATTGAAAGGAGGAAAAGTATATTATGGGGAGGTGAAAAGACTATGAAACTATGGAATTTTATAAAAACCAATACTTTCCCTCCAGCAGGAAAGTAAAAGACACTTTGGTATATACTGAAGACACTAAATTAACTCTTCAAAATCTAGGTGTCCTTCAGCCCTTGACGTTGGTTTACTCTTCTTAGGACTCTAAAGAAATCCAAGGAAATGTCTTGTCACTTCTTCAGTTGCTTGTGCTGAAAATTCCAGAGTGCCCTTCTGGGAACAGAGTGTCCAGTGGACACAGAGTGTCCAGCTATATCTCAGCTTGAGGAGACTGGGCTTGGGGAAAGCAGAGAAAGTCTCTACCTGAAGCTGGGAGTGTTTTCTCCTCCTGGATGGTATCACTCCAGCATAGAATTCCTAAGGGACTGTTTGCAATACATCAGTAAGCAGTTCTTTTTCTCATTGATTTCCATCATTGTAAGCCAGAGCTTCATGCCAGGCCTGTGTATCAGTAGCACAATCACATACACATAGGCAATATCTAGTGCCAAGAAGGCTTGGAGTGATCAAACTGGCACTGGGAATCCAAAAAGGTAATATAAAAGGAGTAACTCTTGGCACCCGCATGGGTCTTGGATTTAATAGGCAATATCATCCGAAAGAGAGAAAGAAAACAATAAAATAGTAGTACATGGTGACTACAAATGAACAAAGCAAACACTAAGTGGGATGAGAAGTGGCGAAAGGGAATAGGCTTACTAATTTGTGTTCCAGAACTATTTTCTTAAAAGACGAATTTAAGTAGATGCAATAAAAACACCTTTCTGAGCATTGGGAAAATCTTGCATATTCCAAGGGAGAACACATTTTTTTTCCCATCCAGGTCCAAATTTATTTCAATTAACTTCTCAAGAAGCTCTCCGTATACCTTTTTAAGTTCATAATTTGGCTGTAGAGAATTTTGCTTAAAGTCAGTGGGCAAAACCTGGGATTAGGATATGGAAATCTCTGAATACAGAAGTCTATTGCAACAGAAGTGACAGGTAATCACACAGAGGTGGGGGTGGGACAACCTGACTTGTGGACTTGAGGGTTAGTTAACCGTGTCTTGACTAGGGGTAAAGAAGAATGGAGTTTACGAAGCCTGATTTTTCTAGGCATTGGGAAGGTACCAATATAAGACACCTTTGTGAATGAAAATAATTCAGTTCACATGTAAAGTAAGTGAGCTTTTAATTTTTTGGCCAATTGGAAAAATCAGGGCCTGTATTTAGTGGGGACTCCCAGAAGATGAACAAAGGACACATGCCCAGTGACTTGGCAAGAGCTTTTAAGGAAACAAGAAAGAGCACCATCTCAACTTAAACATGCTGAGACAAGGGGAGGAGGCCAAGAATGTTGACTTTCAAGTGAAACCAAGCCAGAAAACTTCAGAAATACGAATTAAAGAAACACTGACCTTAAGGAAGAGAGTCAACTTATTCTAATCATTTCAAAACTAGTTATGAAGTTGCTTTTGGAGAACATAGAGGCCTACTTTTTCTCGAAGTGTGAACTTTCCAGCTAATGGTCTTAAGGAGGTGGCACTAGGCACAGGATGTCAAGAATGGCTCACAGAGTGAAGCATTTGTTTAGGCAGCATATCGTTCAGCTGTCTGCCTTCCTCTCTATAATCGACTCTGCTCCGCTCTGCACTTGCCAGACAGACACATCAGTTCTGATGGCATGTGCCCTGCTCTGTATGCAAAAGATATCCGAGTATTAACTAAGTTTGCAAGAGGAATTAGGATCCATAATAAATGCTTTAGCAAAGAGGCTTTGGGGAATAAAAATGTGTCTTCAGGCAAAATTCTCATAAACTAGACATCATCTTTGATTTACAGTTTATAGTATTTTCCTCACTGTATCCAATATCCCCAGCTTGAGGGCTCTTGCTCCATGTGGCATGATTGACTGCCCAAGGTGGGAAGGTAGCTTTGTGCACTGAAGTTAAGTCAATGGAATTAGAAATTGAAGAAACACAAAACAAGCAGAGTTTTAGATTTGGGGGAGTGTTTTGTTTTGCTTTGGTAATTTTAGTAGTTAAAAGAAAAATCTTTGTCTGCCACTTCACTCACCAAACAGGAAAACATTTTAAAAACTTGACTGCTACCTTACAAAAGGTGATTTCCCACTGTCTCTTTGATATTAGACACAAGATGGAGACCATAATTGGGAAGGTATGCTCTCATATTTTATACTGTGCATATCAGAGATTCATATACCTAGACCACTCAAACATGGAATAGAGACTTCTTGAATACAGATGGAGGATGGATGTTTCATCTCCCTCAACTCTCCATCAAATTTTAAGAAGAAACAAAGGAGAGGAAATGACATATGATTAAACAAACTTAACATCAGTTCTGCACAAGGCACTGGGCTAGCCACATTGGCAAACTGTGTAAACCAAGTAATTTAATGACAGAGTGGAAATCAGACCAATATCTTATAAATATATAAAGGGAGATAGCAATCATTAATTAATAACATACAAATGACAAAAAAGGAATCATAAATATCTCAACAAAGTTTTACTTTTTTTGAGCCACATATATATTCAGCATACAAGACCATCAGAATAATTACCTTAGAAACACTAGAATAGGGGAGCCTGGGTAGCTCAGTTGGGTGAGCATCCAACTCTTGATTTTGGCTCAGGTCATGATCCCAGGGTCATGGGATCAAGTCCTACATCAGGCTCTGAGCTGAGCATGGAGTCTGCTTGTTACTCTCTTTCTATCTCTCTCTTGCTCCCTCCCTCTCTTCCTCTCCCTCTGCCCCTCTCCCATGCTCATGCAATCTCTTTCTTTCTCTCAAATAAAAAGATACAGGAATGTTCTTTTATAGAACCATATAAATGGATATGTAAATAGTTGGAATACATATTTAGAACTGTCACTTTGGCAAATGAGTACACGGGTATTCATGATTTATGAGTTCCTTACTGCTTGTTTACTCAAAGAGACAGATGGTCTAAGGCATCTCTGAACATATTTCACACTAATAATTTTAATGTTATTGTTATTAAGCAATTTATAAGGTAATATATAGTTCAAGAGTAGGTCCTAAACTAATGGTCTCCTTGTCCCTCTTTTCCACACCTCAAAAGTTATTTATAATTGGCTAAAGCCATGGGAAAACACATGATTATTTCCAACAAAATGTTCTTGTGTCTGTAGGATACACACAATATATGGTGGGGGGGGGGGAGAGAAGACAGAGAATATGCTGAAGTAGCAGTGTCCTGTGAAATCAAAGGTTCTTTCCAGAAACCAATAAATGGTTGGAGGAAACCAACCTCCATGGTTGGAGCTATCAGGCAGTACTTGGGAATTTTGAGACGTATACTCCAAGAGCGTGAGTTAATGCAGATGGGCAGAACAAAATAGTTCCATAAGGGAATTGCATAAGCTACCCACCCTACCCATCCCCCAGCCAAAGGCTGAAAAATTTTTATGGTAGCTTTGCACCATGTTTTGAAAGGACTTATGTGACTTTAGTATGTCTATTGGTTCCAGATTATCAGCTCCATTTCTGGATTTGAGTTTTGTCATCTCTAAAAAATGTTCATGAATTCCTGGGAAGAATCCCTACTCTCTCAAAATCTAGATTTTCCATAAAGTGGATACACCACTACCCTACCAAAACCTTATATCCATATCCATTTCTTCAAAGGCTACTTTCTGCATAAAGTCTATTTTTAACTCCTTTTCCGAACTGCATATGAAATGACCATATATAAGACACTGAATATTCGCATTTAGCATTTACTGTTATCATTTCGTATGTTTTTATTTCTCTCAGCTGCATTATGTCTTTTGTCTCAACCACAGGATCACAAATATTCTCTATTTTAATGAAAATCATAATAATATCAAGAAAAAAGCAACATATTCTTTGACAAATCTGAGTGAGTTAAATGCCAT
Source organism: Neofelis nebulosa (assembly GCF_028018385.1). Taxonomy (NCBI): domain Eukaryota; kingdom Metazoa; phylum Chordata; class Mammalia; order Carnivora; family Felidae; genus Neofelis; species Neofelis nebulosa. Next base: position 52,571,180 of record NC_080787.1, read on the forward strand.
TCAACAGAAAATTTTACATGGTGATTTAAAAAAATGTACAGTTGGGGAACATGGGTGGCTCAGTTGGTTGGGTGTCCAACTTGAGCTCAGGTCATGATCTCATGGTCCATGAGTTCCAGCCCTGCACTGGGCTCTGTGCTGACAGCTCAGAGCCTGGAGCCTGCTTTGGGTTCTGTGTCTCCCTCTCTCTCTGCCCCTCCCCTGCTCATGCTCTGTCTCTCTCTCTCAAAAATCAATAAATGTCAAAAAAAATTTAATAAATAAATAAATAAATCTAAAATTAAGGTAGATAATAAAATTTGGGAAGGGGGAGAAAAAAAATTCTTACTTTTCATTTTCCACATCTGACTGTAATGACTCAAATGGATTCTATTAAAATGTCCACTGATTTTGGTGTGAGATTGGGGAGGGTATATGCAAGAAATAAGGGATGTCAGGTAAGAGGAAGCTTAGTGGATGGGTACCTATCAGAGTGAGCATTTGAGCTTGGAATACATTAAATCTTTGGTAACAAATGTACATAGTCCTCTGTTAGCCTAAGAGAAACTGGCCTCTGAGCAACTCATTTTCAAATCATTTTCCAACTCCACTGTTTTTGCAGGAGGTTAAAATGAGGAACAAGAAAGCCGTGTAATATTATATGGATGCACCAAACTCTTCTTTTACCCTGGCGGTCTCCTTTTCAGCAGAAACCATGTGGAAACTTCCCTTCCTGCAATATATGGACAGGGCTACTCAAACAGTCACTGAAACCCACGACTATGTATGCCTGTGGAGATCAGTTCCCTCTGTTTCTTCCTGTAAGTTTTAGGATATAACCAGCAGAGTAAAGGTACAAGAATGGTGAAGATTATAAATTATAATATAAGAGGAGATGTAGAAATTAGAAAATATGCAAAGTTTCTGCTTTTATATATGGATTTGAGTGAATCCTAGTCTCTTTTACCCCTTTTCCTCTCCCCTACCTATGGCCCCTGAATACCACCACAACTTAGGAAACAAACAACAACAACAGCAAAAAACAAGCATACTTTGAAGATTTTTTTTTCCTTCATAAAATTAGTCCACCTCAGGACTTTTCAAGAACCTATAGAATTCTTCTCCTGGAGTCCCAGTTGAGCCCTAAAATAAAGACAGACAGAGTCAAAGATACAATTCTGGTCTTTCCGAGCTGGCTTTTGGCCTACGTGCAGCAGCTGATTCTGCGAACTTGGCGTCAATAAAGGAGGTGCCCTCCCTGTTTGTATTGTGTGGGTGTGCTAATCTACCACCCATGTCAAATTGCCTCAGCACTAAGTGTATTTGAAAGGTTCAGCTTGTGAGGTGGCTGAGGATTTGGGGGAAGGGTAGAAAAAGCTTGGCTTTTCTTATCTCATTCAAATTGGTTTGTCCATCTCTGTTACCATGTGTCTCACAAACATCAAGATGGGTGATCTCCCGGGGGACTTTTAGTACATTCCCCTCTGTCAGTTGAGGATTATATCCTACAATCTGTCCCCTAGCGCTTTATACACACCCATTTAAAATAACTCCAGTAACAGGATCTTTAATTGACTCAGGGGATGGTGGGGGGTGGGGGTTTCCCAGTATGATTGTCGTTTTGGTTCAAGGGGAAGAATGAAGTTGATTCTGTGCCTTGTGTCCGAGTAACAATATGTGAAAAGATTCATTTAGTCCTTAATCCTCAAGGAGGATCTGAAAGGAGCTGATCGTTTAACAGCCACACAGTGTTCTGCTTTCGAGCTGTTTTCTTATTTATGTCTTGGTTGTTAAAGCTCTAACCATTCCCTTTATTGTTCAGTACGGAAAAAAGAAAGAAAGAAAGACAAATTGGTATTAGCAATTCATAGAGCAATGACTCCACACTTAGAAATGAAATCTAAAGTCTTGCAGGAAGAAAAAGTTTGGTTTGGAATATTTTGTGAGTCATTTGGGAACAGAGCCTCCTGCACGACAACTGGTTCTTCTGGAGAAATAGGGAACAACGAGCCTGGACAGAAGAAAACAACAGCTTTCAGTAAACGGATGTAAATAAACTGAGCATTGATTTTACCCCAACTGGGGCTGGTCCAGTCATACTGACTTACATGGGCACAAATGAGTTTTGAAGCAGGTATGGGATTGTATCTGTCTTAGTATTTATAACAAAAATATTAGGCAGCCTAGAATTTCCATAATTAAGTTTTTTTAGGTAGGATAAAGGTTACCCTTTCAACTCCCATTTTTCCAAAACATCCCTAGTAGTAAATCAAATGAAGAATATTATAAAATTGGGGGAGTAGGAGGTAAGGGGATTATGCAGCTAGCTGCTATAAGCAAATGAGGAGTGTTTCTTTTTATTTTTAACAAACAGTACTTGCTTGTTTTCATTTGCTCTTGCCAGGTTGTACTGCTGTTTACATCACCTGGTAAGCTATCAGAGAACAAGCTAAACAAAAGCTCCCCAAAGTTTCTAGAATGGGGAACTGTGGAGGCTGACAGATATAATATTTCTCAAGTTTCTTCTGGAGTGGTGAGTGGCTCACCCACTCATACCAACATGACCCCAAAATTTAGTGTGTGTGGGGCATAGGTTGAGAAACCTAGTATGGCTAGGTTTTGGATTTTTCTTGCTATATTGATCATGATTCCAGGTACATGCATAAAAATACATCCTGATACAGAATAGCCCAGGAAGGTAAATATATAAATCAAAGCAAACAGAAGGGGTATATTGTGTTAAAGTAACAAAGTCCAATGAGACAAGGAAGGGCCTTGGCCAAGGCACACACAGACAACATCTGAATTAATAAAAGAACCACAGAGGTATCTACTACCTACTAAAATCCTGAATTAAAATTTTTCCTTTCTTTTTTCTTACCTTTCCTTTTTTAAAACTATTTTTGAGAGAATCCAAGAATTTGGGATTTAGTATAGTGAAATCAAATTTAAAAAAGGGAATTGGACATCTGAAAAGAAAATATTTACATATGAATTTAGCCATAAAACAAAATGAAGTGACTTAAAAATAATTCCTCAGTTGAAAAAATTTCAAGTTATTATTGAAGTAAATTCTGGAAAGGCAGTTTTGAAAGGCAGTGTTGAGCTATAACTCACCATTGGGATCTAAAGCTTTTCTGCATAACTAAACATCTAGCCAAAGATGACAGAGAACCACAGGCTCCTCATGACCTTTAGTGAACAAACCAAATAGCCATTTGATTATTTCTCACAGATTCTGTTATTTGATTAATATTATAAGATCAACAAGCCATTTTTCACTAGTAGTAAGTGCTATTATTACAGAATATAATATGGAGGGAAAATAATTCAAGAGTGGTATTTTGCCTATCTTATCCCATGAATCTCCTAAGTTGGTGTTCCAGGGTCCATAACCAGCCACAAGAGTATGTATAGTAAGCGAATGGCCTTTAGTATGGGGTGCCAAAATGCCAAAAGGAATCTCTTGACACTGAAATATTTTCTTCAAGAGTGTTGGGCACCCCCATGGGCTCTCCATGGCATAATTCTTTAAGATAAAAATATTTCTAAAAATCATTGCTCTCCTTTTCCTACTCCCCTGTGAAAGAGTTGTTCTCATAGTTTTGTTTTTGTTTTTTTTTCCTTCCAGGTTAGACAATAATAGGAAGACATCCTTGCTTTTGTTAGGGACCCAATCTAAAATTGGTAGGGGTCAACAGATGAAGGAAAGGAGGGGGGTGGTGAATGAGAAAATCTCATAGTGTAGAGTGCAGCTGTCAACAAGGGTTTGAGAAGAGTATCCCCAAAGGGCTGTTCTAATTTTGGATTTCCCTAAAACATTTTCATATGTATTGTAATCCATTTTTTGGCGAGCAATGAATAAAAGATTTTCTTTGTGGCAACTCCCCAATCTTACAGATCATTTTAACAAACAGACTAAAGTTGCCCTCATCTTTCCTTTAAAAGATGCCATAAACAAATCCTTAAACATAAATCCCAAGGAATTCTTTAAAGAAGTAACCTTTAGGATTCAGTCCCCTGTATGGGCACGTTGATGTTGTTCTATTGTAATATATTCTGGACACATTAAGTATGTGATACAGTTTCTAGCAATCCTAAGCATCATAGACATTTAGAATTAAAAAAAAAAATTAATGAAACATTCCTTTTTCTTTACACTGGAGTAACAGTGACTTTAGTTCAGCTTGATCTTACTTTCACATCTGAAGTTCCTAATGGTGTTCATCTTCAAAGTTCATCATCAGTTCCTAAGAAATGTATTCCATACTAATACAATGATAAAAACATTGTGTAATCCCTAAAGGTAACCCTGCGTCTTAACTTTCTTTATAATCTTGTATGGCCCCTTTGCCATACTGGCATGTAGTAGGCTTTTAATATATTTATTGATTTAAGGATTTAACACAAATAGGTAGCATAACAATAGTAATAGTAATGATGATGATGATGATGATAATAATATTGAGGTAGGAAAGCTTATTTATGGTTTTTAGTAAGGCAATCCCATTTCATTTTGGGCTAATGCCATCCAGTGAAACAGATGAAGGGAGCTAACTCAAGTATTAACAGGAAAATGAATGGTTGGTGTTTATTACCCTTTGAACATGCAAAAATATGTGTCAACACAATGCTATAACTAGCAGACAGCAAATTGCCAGCAAGGCAGCCTCAACATAGCCAAAGGAGTAGAGCATAGAAGATTCGACATAGGCAGCCATAGCCAAAATGTCCTCCAGAAACATGCTACTTGACCCATATTTCCACTCATCGTGCTACCTAGTAGCTCTAGTTCTAGAGCTTGATTCAACACTGCCCTGCTTTCTTTTGACTTGACGATTGTGAACTTGCAGTCACCATAGGACACTGTACCATTGCCAACGTAAGGTACCCTGTACTGGTCAACATAGTTGTCAAAACTAGTGTGGTCACTGAAGTAAAAGCATAAGGAAAATTATCGGATATATATATAGATATATAATTTTATCACAAATGACTAACCAAATAAGACTACTTCATGTTTCAGTAATGCCAAGAAGGCTCAGAGTGAGAGCTGGAAAAATTCTCGATGTTTGATCGAAGTGTTAGATGCTGTACATGATGAGTCTCTTTATCACTAGATGATAAGCAATATTGCAGAAGTCCTTGGTTCTCCTGGATGGGATTGCTGAATAGTTGAAAGCCACAAAGACATCCACCATCACTCTTTGACTTATTGCAAATCACAGAAGTCAGCTGTGATCTCCCTTTGAAATTTTCATTTTTAGTGTAATACAATTGTCTATTGCTAAGAGCCTGATTTATTTTAGCCTTAGCCAGCCTTCATATATAAATGTTTAGGTCTTGCTTGAACCAATAAACCTTTATATTCGTTGAAAAACTGTGATGGATTATATGCCTGGAGAACATGCTCTTCCTCAGAAGGATAATTAAAAGCTTGTTCTTTTCCTTGTGCATCAAAAACCAAAGCTAGATGTGGCTTTATAAAAATCAAGAAATGAATTATCAAGACTTGAACCATACTTTACAAGTGTTAGTCTTGAATAACAAAAACAAGTTGATAAAATAAAAACAAAGCACATTTATATATATCATAATTGTTATAGATGGAAACATGAGGAAACTAGATTCAATGTATCAAATATTTTAATCCTCAAAACAACTCTGCTATATATGTATCATTATTTCCATTTTTAGATACAAAATGTTAAGTAATTTGTCCAAGGGTTCAAACTAATTATTTTGAACCTCCAAGTCTAGTTTTTATTTTATGAGATTTTTAAAATTTTTAAAAATGTTTATATATTTTTGAGAGAGAAAGAGAGAGAGCACAAGCAGGAGAGGGGCAGAAAGAGGGAGACACAGACTCCAAAGCAGACTGCAGGCTCTGAGCTGTCAGCACAGAGCCTGATGGGCTTGAACCCACGAACCATGAGATCATGACCTGAGCTGAAGTCAGACACTCAACCAACTGAGCCACTCAGGCACCCTTATTTTATGCTTTTTAATAATATACACACATTTTAGTAGAGACTGGTCATGGGCCTGGAGTACACCAAGCAGGGATGTGGCAGTCATATATTCGTGTTCCCCTAGATTCATGTTAAATGGGTGTGTTAGGCAAGATATGCCCCCCACCCCCCAGAGATGCCCCTTTCCTAATTCCCTGAAATTGTGACTATTAGGTTACATGACTATGGCGAATTAAGGTAGCAGATGAAATTAATGTTGCCATTAGTTGACCTTAAAATAGATTTTTCTGAATTATCTGATTGGGCTCAATGGAATCACAAGACTCTTAAAAGTGAAAGAGAAAGATGTGGCTACAGAATAAAGGTCAGAGAGATGCAATGTGGCTAGCAGAGGAAGGGGTCAATGAGTTAAGGGATGTGGGCATGTTTTAGAAGCTGGAAAAAGCCAGAACATAGATTTCTTCCCTAGAGCCTTCAGAAAATGAACATACATTGCCAACATCTTGATTTTAGTCCAAGGGGCCCAATTTTGGACTTCTGACCTCCAGAACAATAAGATAATACATTTGTGATTTTATTAGTTGAATCCACTAAATTTGTGGTTAATTTGTTACAGCAGTAATAGAAAACTAATACAGCTTGTATATATGATACCCCCTCCTACATCCATTTATTTTTTTGGCTTTGTACCCAGTTCACAATTTCATCTGCCAATCTGACCTCCTACTAGCTTCTGCCCTTGCACCTTGAAGTTGGTAGAACATTGAAGACCATCTCTCTTGAACTAACCCAATGGGTAACAGTGAGAACCCTAGCCTTGCAATCTAGGACCTGCTGTCCCTTCAGATTCCAGTTCCAGGGATCTAATGCTGGATAACTGAGCACTAATGATGTGATGTTAGATCATTCCAAATATTGTATCATGAGTCAAGGTAAAATAAAAATTAAATTACATGCTTTGAAAACTTCATAGCTTATTTAAGGCTGGAAACACTTTCTTAGATTATCTGGTTTAATAGTCTTATTTCAAATCTTCATTTTTCAGATGAGGGGATAGACTCAAAAAGGTTATGCAACTTTACAGAGATCTCACATCTTATCTGTGGCAAAGCTAGATCTAGAACAAATTCTCCCAATTGTAAGTGCAAAACATTTTCTTGGCCTTGACTCAACCTGAGTTTTATCTTATAGGTGAAGTCTTAGAATACCTGGTGGAATAAATTGCTTATTTTCCCCAGGACTCAGGATGACCTGATTTCCTTAATCCTGGAATTCTATCCTGTACTTCTTCTCCTAACATACCATCATTAACTTGATTTTCTTCCTGCCTCCTCCCTCACTCCCCATCATATGTAAACTCTGATTTACATCTGAACAGGAAACATTCAAAATATATTCCTGAAGTGTTTACCCAACAGGCCTCCAGGCAATACCCACAATGAAGAACCGAATAATCATATATTCTATTTTCTATTGGTTGTGAATATTTACTTTATGACAGAATCCTAATCCACTCTCAAGAGGCTAGTAAATTCACTGGAACTCTTTTCTGGAAAGATTTTAAGTTTTCAAATAATTCACCTTTATCTCAGTCCCACAAAACAAAGCCTTCTCTTGGCCTTTAACCATGACATCGCATTGAAACTGGAGTGATCTGTAATTAAATAATAATAAAAAAAAAGTTTCTGTCTTGAAGGGATCATTATCTACCAAGCTGGCACTTCAGATATTATCTTCAAACAAGCACATTAAAACTCCTTCCTCCAGTTATGTATATATTTGAATTAAGCCCACTATTCTTAGCCCTAAATTGGCTCCTATCTGGTCTTATCTCATATTTCTTCCCCACCTCAACCTCACTTATGAATTTCTAGTAGTTCCTTGACTTCACTAATGTGTGTCTTAATACATTTACTCTTGGGGCGCCTGGGTGGCGCAGTTGGTTAAGCGTCCGAGTTCAGCCAGGTCATGATCTCGCGGTCCGTGAGTTCGAGCCCCGCATCAGGCTCTGGGCTGATGGCTCGGAGCCTGGAGCCTGTTTCCAATTCTGTGTCTCCCTCTCTCTCTGACCCTCCCCCGTTCATGCTCTGTCTCTCTCTGTCCCAAAAATAAATAAAAAACGTTGAAAAAAAATTTTTAAAAAAATACATTTACTCTTAATAATCGTGTTCTCCTAAACTATACCCATCTACTCATTCATTTATTGCAGAATGCATTTTCTGAGTACCCATATGTCAGGAATGAGGCAAAGTGCTGGAGTGTTCATAAGCAAAGCATAAAATCCATGAATCAAGAGAATGTAGGATATAGTAAAATAAAACACCAGTTACAAGAAAGCACATGATATAGGTATAACAGTAGGGTAACTATAGATCTGCTTGGGAGAAACACCTAAACCTGAATTTGTGAAGGGAGCCTGTTTGAAAGAGAAACCATGGCTTTTATCATCACTGCATAGCTTGGGAGTGAATAGCATACAATTCACACTCCTTATGTGTTGATAGAATTAATGAGCACAATCTGTGATGAGATGCCTCCTGAGACACTGAGTTACTATGATTCCATTGCTTGCAGATGACTTTGCATCATAAACATTTATTGTCTGTCTGGGTAGAGTTAATCAGAGAGTGGTAGAAATTACTTGGATACTTTAGGTTTGTAAATTAAAACCTTTTGAGTTATTTCCCTCATTGAATGTGAGCGAGCAAATTCAGTCACTCCCAGGGCAAAGAAAAATTTAGGGATTAGACACAACAAGTATTGTTGAATCCTGGCATTGCCATTTATGTGTATGTGACATTTGGCAGGCTAAACTCTATCCTATAATAAGCCCTATCTAGTAAATGGGTATATGACAATGACACCTTATGAGAATTAAAAGCAATAACATCAAAGGATGTGGAAGAGTGATTGCTATTAGTGAACACTTAATAAATGTTGTTAGTCTTCTTTGCATCTTCCCCATTTGATGATATACATTTAGCATAAATTTTTGAATAGCTGAAGTAGATGGAATTATGCACAAATAATTGAATTTCTATTCAGCATTTTGTACCGTAATCCATATCCAGTACTAGGATAAAGAATCAAGAATTGGAGCTATGTTAAATAAATGTCCTTCCTGTCCCTTATATACTATCAGCTCTCTATTGAACAAAAGGAAAGAAAATAATAGGATTATGGGATAGACCATATTCTAAATTTTTTTTAATGTTTATTTATTTTTGAGACAGAGAGAGACAGAGAATGAACGGGGCAGGGTCAGAGAGAGAGGGAGACCCAGAATCCGAAGCAGGCTCCAGGCTCTGAGTTGTCAGCACAGAGCCTGACACGGGGCTCAAACTCACGGACTGTGAGATCATGACCTGAGCTGAAGTTGGATGCTTAACCGACTGAGCCACCCAGACACCCCAAGATAGATCATATTCTATATCCATAATGTTCCTGGATTTTAGAAATTAATATAGTTTCAAATAGCACAGTGGTATCATTTGGAAATTCAATTACTCACAAGTTGATGGTATAGAGATATGTCATGGAGACCTCTAGGTAACTATTAAATCCATTTTCCCTTCTTCCTGGGCCCCCAGTGAGCCTACAGTTCCTAGTCCCCATAGGACCTAGATTTGGCTACATGATTGACTTCTACTGAGTGGAATATGAGTGCCTGTGACATATGCCACTTCCTGACCTGTCCCATAAAATTCTCCCATGCATGATTCTCTGAATCTTCACATCTTCTAGCTGACAGGATGAGCCCCCAAGATGAGCTTGGGGGAGACAGCAGGAACACAGAATGGAAAAAGTCTGAGTCCCTGAATCTCTGCTTGGAGAGTTGCCCAAATAAGAACACCTTTTGGATTACTAAGTGAGAAATAATTTACATTATACTAAGCTGCTGAGATTCAGAGGTGCCTCTTTTGTGATATTTAGCATTATTCCTTTCTAATATAGGACCTAAAGGATAAAGCCCAAAAACTTTAGTTCCAGTCCTGTGTTTACTAGCAACTAGCCTCATGTTAAATAATGGCTTCCTTTTCCAAGGTTTTGGATAGACTGTTTAAGGTAAGATAGCACTTCTTTGCTTTCTTCTTATTCTCAGCTCATAACATTGTGCCTAGAAGATAGTAATTGTTCAATAAAAATTTAGTAAATAAGGGGGCGCCTGGGTGGCGCAGTCGGTTAAGCGTCCGACTTCAGCCAGGTCACGATCTCGCGGTCCGTGAGTTCGAGCCCCGCGTCAGGCTCTGGGCTGATGGCTCGGAGCCTGGAGCCTGCTTCCGATTCTGTGTCTGCCTCTCCCCCGTTCATGCTCTGTCTCTCTCTGTCCCAAAAATAAAAAAAATAAAAAAAATAAAAAAATTTAGTAAATAAAATAATTCAATAATTGTTTTTATATGGAGAAGGATCTGTCTCATATGGTGTTTATATGCATAAACTCTCCAGTTAGACCGCCTGGGTTCAAATCCTGGCTCAGACAATTTAATGACTGATATTGGTAAGGTTACTAAACTCCCTGTGTCTCAGTGTTCGTATTGATAAATGAGAGTAAAAATAGAAACCTACCTTGAAGCTATCCCCCTCCATTATTATAGGAGTTAAAGAGTTAATAGATGTAAAGCTTTTATTTATTTTATTTAAATTAAATTTAATTTTTTTAACATTCCATCTCACATTAGTTTCAGATGTCAGGTTTTTAAAACAGGGCCTGGCCATAGTAAGAAGTCAGGAATATCATTCTGTATTGAATGAAAGAGAATTTCTTTCTCTTTTTTTAAAGGTTATTTATTTATTTATTATGAGAGAGAGAGAGAGAGAGAGAGAATACCAAGCAGTCTCCGTGCTGTTAGCACAGAGCCCAAAGAAGGGCTTGATCTCCTGAGCTGCAATATGATGACCTGAGCCAAGATCAAGATTTGGATGCTTAACCAACTGAGCCACCCAGGCACCCCAAGTATTTATTTCTATGCACCAGACAATATCTAGTATCTTTATTTCACTAAAGACCCAGAGTATGTGCTTCCTAGAGCCCACTCCTATATTTTGTGGTGATAAACTGGAATCCTGTCTGAGTGTATGCTTTATTGAACATGATTTAGGCTAGGGATCTGACACCAAGGACTAGATGCAGGAATACTTTTTGGAAGAATTATGAAAACAGTGAAGCTTCAGGCTTCTGAAAAGGAGTTTTGTAAAAGTAAAAGCTACCAAGAAGCGGCTATAACACCTTTGTCTGAAATGATTGCTCTGGCCTGGCTGGATATTCATATCTTATCAATTCTTCAGTGCCCAGCTCAATTATTACCTCTTCCCCAAAGCCTTAGCTGAGGGCTCCATGAGGAAATGATGAGATCCTCCTCACTGCCTTTCATATTGTTTATATTATTCTTCTTTGACCTGCACTTATGCATATGCTTTTGTTATCTCCCATACTAAAATAGAAGCTTCTTGAAGCATGAATCCATGTAAGTACCTGTCTTACAGAGTGTTGCATCCCCCAACGCCCTCCTGGTAGCAACCTTGAGTTGAAAGCATGGAGAATAAAGGGAAATGAAACAAACTGGACATTTCCCCTGCCCTCTAACTTTCAAGCTTTCCTGAAGGAACATCAGGGACCAGCACACAGTACTCTAAGGAAGAGAAAACTCTGTAAGAAAGATTACTGTCCTTATTTTAAGAAAATTACTGAGAGGGATTGTAAAGTAGAATATGGGAATATTTTAAAATAACCTCTGAGATTTAAAAAAAAAGAAAGACAAAAGGAAAAGCTGAAGAACCACTGCTATAGGGACTCTGGGAGTAGCTCTGACTGCCTCAAAGCCCTGGGAACCAATTTAAAATCATCCGGTTCTGACTCTGAAGCATACCTCCTCAGCGGCTGGGGCTTTACAGTCCAGTACACATAAGCCAACTCTCAACTTCCAGACCAATGACAGGGATCAATGATTCGTATAAATGCCACCAGCAGATAATTGGCCATTTGGGTCAGAATCACTACCTTTGTTGCAGAAGTAGAGACATCTGCCTGGGAAGGAGGAGTCTGTTTCTCTTTGGCAGTTTCTCAACTGCCCAGCTCTGATGGGTTATGTCAACACTGCCAGTGGAACAAAGTTCCAGTCTGGAGGCCTGGATACTTGAGCTCTGTCTTTGACCTAGCAGAGGGCCTGACACAGATTGAAGGGACAAATGCCACTGAATGGCTCTGGACAAGCCATTTAACTTCTCTGGGTTTCAGTTATCTCTTAACGAAAAATGAAGAAGTTGGACCACATTCCGTTTATTGGATGATTTTTGATGGTGCCAGAGTGAAAGCTTATGTCCCTTCATAATACCTTTGTGAAAGACAAGAGATAAGGTGTTATAAATCCCTCACTGTCCACCATCAATCACACAGGTATGTGTGTGTATGGCACACACTTACCCTAACATCATTTGTACAAGGAATCTAAAAGCCAAAAGCCAAAAACCAAAAACAACAACAACAACAACAACAACAACACCAATAAAACAAACAAACAAACAAACAAAACAACAGTTTACTGAATTTTCCTCTAGGAGTCTGACCATGTACAGCATCTCCCCAAGTAGAGTCTGACTATATACTGTACCCGCCCCCCCCACCCCCGCACCGCCCCGGGTACCTGATGCTACAGGCAGTGACCAGCTGACTTTGAGTTAGTGATAAGTGGCCCTTAACAGTTGATACTACTGATCAGATTATCAGGGCTGGCTGCAAAAATCACCTCAGTAAAAATCTCCATATAGCCCAGAGATTTCTGAGTCTTACGAATGCCTACTTAATGAAGCAATATTTTTGAGGAGAGAGATCCAGTTAATTAGAATATTCAGCTGTGCTCTTAACAACATTTGAGCTGTTAACTACTTCTCATCAACCCCTTTTCCCTTGGGTTGGAAGAAATACCTGGTGGTGCCCTTACCAATCTCTAGAATTCAAATCCAAGCTTTTTTCCCTGGCGCACTTATATTTTTACCAGCTAGAAAAAAAACTGAGAGATCATAGGCTATTCTTATTGGTAATTTATTGAGTAGAGAAAGCTGATTAGAAAGCAAAGAAGGAGGCCTTCATCTCTCACACACATGCACACATAAATGCAACTGCCTCCCTGTCCCGCTTTGCAGCCCCCACCATGCGTGCGGACCCTTGTCCACATTTGCACTGAACAGGACAAATGGCCTATTTTCAGTCAGCTGGAGTCAGCTGCCTCCCACGTGCCACTGCCTCGCTGACTCTTCATTGTTCTTCAGGCTTCCAGCAGCAGGAGGGAGGGGACATGTGGAGCCACTCTCACCCTCTGGGCCCTTTCATCACACCACAGACAGACACTTTCCAAGAACTTGAATGGGCATCCACAACCTCCCCTCTGATTGCTCATTAATCTGCCCCTTCAGACATTCCTCTGCCTTTTGGCCCGGCTGGCCCATGCCCCAAGAGGATAATATTCAGAGAGGAACCACTTATTTTGAGCAGTAAGTATAATTCAGGAAAGCAGGGCCTTCTAGTAGTATCTGAGTATTAGGTACATCTGAGCTCGCTAAACATAAGCTTCTATCTGGAGTATGTGAAATGTCATGAGCTAGTAACTGTTGGAGGGGGGGTAGCGGATGTGTGTCCACTGAGAGACTTCCCTGAGCAAAGCTCTGCTAGGGGCCTGGTGACAATAAAGAGAAGGAGGCATTTCAAAGATTGCCCTTGTCTTTAAGAAGCTGTCCTTCTAGGTGGGAAGATAAAACATGACCACATGAAGAGGAAGTAAGTGAATTTCAACAGAATGTAACACTGTCAGAGGAGGGATGGTGGATTTCCAAGCTGGAAGGCTCCTGAAAATCTTGAAGGAGGAAGTGGGATTTGATTTGAGATTTAAAGGATTGCAGGCTTTATGCAAATAGAGTGGAGAGAAGGCCAATGGTTTGAGTACCAAGGCAGGATAGTAGGAGAACACCGCACAGCAACTAGGCTGGGGCAACTGAGGTAGAGGGTTGGCACAGGGGGTGAGTGGGTGGCCGATCTGGGAGGCTGAGCCAGAGGTGGGGTTGAAGAGACCTTTGTTTTCTTCCATGGTTGCTGTCAGGTAAAGAGTCATTTGCCAGCTCTCTGCTATTTCTAAGATGAGATAGGGACACTTCCCTGCAGTCTCTCACAGTGATGTCGTGTGGGTGACAGAGATATTGTTTGTAAAGCACTTAGAAATAAGCAGCCAGTTTAAAATAAGAAAGACATTGCCTTATGATTTCAAACCGAGCTTTCTCTGTCTAATGAAGCAGCTTCTCACCTAAGCCTCTCCCTGGGTGTTCACCAGGCAGTTTAAGAAACAGCATGAAATCTCTGCCAGGCCCTAGGCTACCATTTAGCACACTGAAGCAGCAACTTCTGGAATGGTCCCCCAGTGGCCTGACAGGGTCCTGTTCTCCGTGAGATGTCCATTTGACTCCCAGTGAAAAGGCTGCATCAACAGTTATAATCAAGCACGCACAACGTGTGAGCTGCTGAACAGAGCACAATGCTTAACACAGCCCTTTTACATTTCATGGAGTAGAGGGTAAGCTTGTGAATAGGGGTGTGTTGCTGGGAATCCAGAGGTCTCAGAGCTAGGGTCCCTCTGGCACAAGGAAATGTCATGATGTGAAGTCAGCATGCCATGTATTTATACTATTTGAGCCATTTAATGTGGATCTTGATTATGACCTCTCATGCCACACAGTCAGTGTGAGATCTCATACTTCAAGAAAAGGATGTGTAAGTGTCCCTTTTTAGGTGGCTGCATATGCAGACACTATCTGCCTTGCTGTATGTGGGGTGTGAGACTGTAGACTCATATGAGTGTTGAAACCAAAGCAATCATATCCACTTGCTTTTGTCTTTTAAAAAGAAACACCTCTTAAAATGTGTTTTACAAGGTCATTTCCTCAATGCTGTCATCCCATCTTATTCCAAGGATGAAAATAAAAGCTCAGTTGTGAGCAGACCTGGGCAACCATTTTCATTTTCATTTCATGGACATGTATATACTGCTGTAGCAGCTTTCCTTTACAGAGACATATCAGTGCATGCACATAAAGTAACAGCCTCTCTTTTTCACCTCTACGTCTGAGAAATGCAAGTTTACAAGGGAGTTCTCCATAGGAACAACTGAAAAAATGAAGAATCTGTAGAGAGCTGTGGAGAACATTTCAAATAAAGGTATTAGACAACTGTAGGCGATTGCACTCATTTTCTCCTACCAGAAGTCCAGGAAGGGCAGGCACTGAGCCCTCTGACCTCCCAGGAAGAGGAAGCCCTCCTTCTTTCCTACCTCCTGGATTCTGGGGGGCAACAGAGTTCACTCCAACGTGCCCCAAGAGAATCACTAGACTGACAAAGAGAATCCTGCCCCCAACATGCATGGATGATCTTCTTCTTCTTCTTCTTCTTCTTCTTCTTCTTCTTCTTCTTCTTTTAATTTATCTTTATTTATTTTGAGAGAGATTGAGAGCAAGCAGGAGAGGGTCAGAGAGAGAGGGAGACAGAATCCCAAGCACTGTCAACTCGGAGCCCAATATGGGGCTTGAACTCATAAACCATGAGATCATGATCTGAGCCTGTATCAAGAGTCAGACACTTAACTGACTGAACCACCCAGGGACCCCAATGCGCATGGATCTTAAAACATGTAAATCTTGGTTCAAGTTATTGTGAAGTAGATGAGGGGTGAAGGATGGAAAGAATTCTATTATATGAACTTCAAAATGATGAGACTCCCTGAACTTCTCCCTTCTAACATTTGGACTAATGAAAAGAATTACTTGTAGAGTCCCAGAAATTCATGGATGGAACTGTTATTTAGAGATCTTCTTTATTGGCCTTCTCTCCTCTCATCCCTTTCCCCCACATATTCACAACACTAGAGAAATATTTGACTAATGAGCTCTTTGTTCATTTTTCTCAGGCAGAGAGAAGGCTCATTGTTGGCATCATCAGTGCTTTCAAACGTTGTGAGACTGGGTTGCATTTATCATTAGTCTCAGTTCCACTGTCTAGTCCCTGTGCTTTCCCTGAACAATGTCTTGCCAAATGAGAAGACTCTTCTAAAAAGCCACAGTACCACCTGGCCTGATGCTCAAGCTTCTAAAATTGGGCTGGAGTCAGACTGAAGGCATCTCCTCTGTGCGTTACTACATGGGTTCTTGAAGGAAAACTTTTGGAGATCACTATTAGCTTCCCAGAATTCTTAAAAAACCTGCTGTGAGGTATCACGAACTCTTCTTGGGCCATGCTTTGTAATACAAGCAAAAGGAGGAGGAAAAGGAGAAGAAAAAAAAAAACACAACACAGAAAAAATATATTACATATAAAGAGGGTGGGTGTTGTTTTTGTTTTATAGACAAACACAAACATGTGTGAAGATGTGTCTGTACGGGGTGGGTGTTCTGGGCTATTCTTTAAAAATCTGTTTATTATTGAAAGTCTCACTCAAAAGTATTTGAAAGATGCAGCTCTGGGTGAATGAAACGTCCCAGGGAATCACAGCCTAAAAATAGGCCCCTAACTCAGTGGCATACTCCTATTGGGCCTCAGGGTACAATTTCATACTCTCTTTGAGTTTATTTCACAAATGGTACCCCAAAGCCCCCTAAACTTAATGACCGAGCGATTTAATCACATGTTCTTTATCCACACTGACTCATGCCAAAATCAAGTATTCCCCCTTCTGCTAGGATTCTGTAAAAAGGAATGAGACCAATCCACATTTAATAACGTTACTATTTGAAGAGCTTGATAGTCCTTGTGATTAAAGTATTTGCACCAGGCTAACACACTGCCTAAGCACCTGCTCTGGGCTAAGCTTTTTCCTGTGTGCCAGGTCACTTCACTTCACGTCAGTCAACGCAGGGGCTGCAGCATGAGCTGAAATGGCCCAGACAAGCTTGGTGAAATGGCAGGGTTAACCTACCAGACATTTATTTGCATAAAGGGCTGAGAAAACAACTGGGAAAGCAAACAACCCAGTACAAATGGGGTTTGTCAGGACAAACTTGACCAAGAAACAAAGCTTTAGTCATCTGAGTACGACATCGTTTCCCTTCAACCTTGCCTTTTGGCCAAAATAACAACTGAAGCCAGAGTGGTATGGGAGGAAGCAGGAAGAATAGTAGCAACTGAGAAGAGTTAGTTGAACTAAAACTCTATGCAAAGCAGCGGTGCCCTGGCATCCATTTAGCAGAGCATGACATGAATAGGATATGAGAGGTTTCCAACCCCAGCTTCCCCTCACGTGCTCATGTGGCCTTGACGCCATTAGACTTCCTGTGCTTTGGCAGCAATGCCAAGTAGGAATCTGTGGTGTCCAGAGGAAGACGACAGTGTGTCGTGGACAAGGCAGTGCCTAGAAGTGGCAGTGGTACCTGTCTAGAGCAGCAGGTGATGTCACTGAAGGCACATGTGAAACACCCTCCGAAAACTCCAAAGTTTACCTTAAACCTGGGACTTTGGAATGGGCTGTAATTCTACATGGAACAGTGAGAGAAATAGCCAGAGAAATATTGGTTACTCATATTTTATATGTAAGTATTAAATGGCAAAAAAAAAAACCCATATCATAAATCACATGTTTCCTTCAAGTGTCCTTTGGAGAATACAACCTATCATATTTTAGCTACTTGTTTTTTTCTAAGTTACTAATAAGGACTACCCAGCATGTACAAGGAGATGCTCTACATAATTGGAAGCTAGATATAGACACACAGATCAGAGAATCTGGGTCACAAAGGAGAAAATGCTTCAGACTTCCTGGACATGCGTTAAGGAAGATACATTGCTTCAGGCAAGCTCTGATAAGAAGTTACTAAGGAAAGAAATATGAATTGATCATTTCCAGATTCATAAGTTTACAGCTGACTCCAAAGGTGCAGAGAGGTGTCAGAGCATTTGAAAATTAAAATGATCAAATATTAGTTTTTTAAGCTCTGGCTGGAAGGAATTTCAACAACATAAGATATCAAAATGAGATATCTAGTTTGCTTGCTGGAGTGTTCTCTGTTTATCTACAAACAAGGTAATATCTTGATATTAGATAATGGAATATTTTTAGTCATTTTTCCTACTTATACTTTTGTGTCATCCCCCAGTTTTAAATGAGAACTACTTTAATCTCATGGTGGGGAGGGGAAAATGCTGTGATTGTTTCTTTCCACAATTTCTTACATTTTATGATCTTGCAACCTGAAATTATCACAGTATGGCAGTTGGGACAAATCATACCTGGATATTAAGTTCATTTTCCCATGTTACAGTGTGGGTTTTGGTACATTCTTCACAAGTAAAGCCACAGCTACCAAATACAGATGAACATTAAAATCAGCACAGTCCT
This sequence comes from Neofelis nebulosa, assembly GCF_028018385.1. Taxonomy (NCBI): domain Eukaryota; kingdom Metazoa; phylum Chordata; class Mammalia; order Carnivora; family Felidae; genus Neofelis; species Neofelis nebulosa. The sequence goes on from NC_080787.1 coordinate 52,589,496, forward strand.
CAGATTTTTCAGGCTGGAGAAGGTCATTTAGTAAACTGGAGAAGAGAATTACTCTCTGGTTTACATGCACAATGAATGACAAAATTTAAAAAGTGTGCACGTAAGCATGTTGAATATTAAATCCATTCCTGTTCAACACCATTTATTAAGTACTAACCATATGCAAGGCACCATGCCAAATGTAATATAGGCAAAATTGGGTCAATATTGTTATGTTTTGTGGAGGGGCATTTTTGGTCAGTAGAGACCAAGTAAAACATACCAACTGTGATTATAAGACAAATTATAAAAAATTGTGTGTAAGAATTTTACAAGGGCTTGGTACATAGGTAAGAGAAGAATCAGGATAGTACAAAGTGACAAAAAGTAAAAGATGAGCCAAGAGAGGAGCCAGTAATTGAAATGCTTCCGAGAGTTTAAAATGGAAAAAAACATAGAAAGTAGTTTGTTGTTGTTGTTGTTGTTGTTTTAGTTGTATTCCATCCCCTTTTTACAGATGAGGAAACAGAGATGTAGAATTAAAGTAACTTGCTAAGGGGCACCTGGGTGGCTCAGTCGGTTGAGCGGCCGACTTCAGCTCAGGTCATGATCTCGCGGTCAGTGAGTTCGAGCCGCGCGTCAGGCTCTGTGCTGACAGCTCAGAGCCTGGAGCCTGTTTCTGATTCTGTGTCTCCCTCTCTCTCTGCCCCTCCCCCACTCATGCTCTGTCTCTCTCTGTTTTAAAAATAAATAAACGTTAAAAAAAAAATTTTATAAAGTAACTTGCTGAAGTTCACATTGCCAGAAAATGGCAGACTCAGAATTTAAACATGTTCATCTGACTATAAAGTGTGGACCTTTACATAATATTAAGGATCATGATGAAGTTAACCAGTAACAACTGAAGAGGACCAAATAAGCATGGTTTAAAAAATTTTTTTCAAGAATTCTTAGTATCCAGGAAGCTAGATTAGAGGAAGTAATTAGGGGATTAACCCAGGATTGGGAAAATGGCATAAATTCAGAAATTGAGAACTCTAGAGGAGGACTTAAATGGTTAAAATCTAGTGATGTAATGGCCGATCCTAGGTTGTAAAATGGAAGAACAACAAGAAAGAGTGAGATGACAGAACTGAGTGAATGTGTGCTGTGGTTGGGATTTCCTAACGGGTGAAGAAAAGTTTAGTGGGAGTGAGAGAATGGGCATGGTATATTCAGGGAGAGCTGTTTCGGAGTTGAAGATCACATAGATGGAAGTGCAGAGTGATGCTGTCTGACACATAGACATTCAGGCTCTGTGGAAACAGAGTAGGAAGGTCACTGAGTTTGAAGAACAGAAGTCAGGGCACTAGAAGTGATGTAATGAAAATCTAAAATCTACATGGGCCACTCAGAAGATGAAGGTTAGACAGTACTCTTGCACTGAACACACCAGGAAGTCTCCAGTTTTTCTTGGAGTAGGCATTAGGATAAGTTTGGAAACAAATTGGACACATGGGCCTCTCCTTTTTCTGGTTTCAGCCCATGTACCTCATGGCTGGATTGGGAGGATTGGGAAGAATAACAGTGCCCGTATTTATATTGTTAGTCATTGTTGTATTGTTCTTCTGAGTGACTTATCCCATTCATTTTATTTAGCTCACACAACCATCTTATACTTTCCATGAATACATGGGAGAAACTTAGGCACAAATACAGTAATTCAGTCACAGAGAAGCTGTATCTCTTCACAAGAACCCTATGCCCAGTTTTAAACCTGACCTCATACCTCTTTGCTTCTATACTTGCCATTAGAACAAAATTCTTAGAAATATATACTAACTCAGAGGGGGAAAAGAAATATTGAGCACATCCTCTGTGCTAACTACAATGCTAACAACTTTATGTGGTATGACAGTTTCTAAAATGGCTTCCAATGATTTCTACCCCCTGGTATCAATGCCCATGTTTAACCTCTCCCCCCCACTCTGACATGACAGTGGGCTGGTACTAGTGATCTACTTCTAATGAATTAATATAGCAAAAATGATGGGAAAGTATTTCTGAGGTTAGGTTACAAAAGGTTATGATTTCTGCCTTGCTTGCCCTCTTGCTTCTCACTTGCTCCCTCTGATGATGGGAGCTGTCATGTTGTGAATGGTCCTATGAAGAGACCCATATGGCAAGCAACTGGAGGTGGCTTCTGACCAATATTCAGTGAATAACAAGGCCATCAATCTAACAATCTGCCAGTAGCCACGTGAGTGAGCTTAGAAGTAAATCCTTTTCCATTTGAGCACTGAGATGACCCCTGCTCCAGCCAACACCTTGATTGTGGCCTTCTCAGAGACACTGAGTAAGGGAACACAGCTCAGCCATGGCTGGGTTCCTGACCTACAGATACTGTGATATAATATGTATTGTTTTTAAGTTTTAACTCAAAACTGAGTTTTGGAGGAAGGGGTAATTTCTTACATAGACAACTAATACACACGGAGTATTTTGGTTAGTCGTCACAATAACACTATGAGATAAGTAATATTATGTTTATAGGTGAGGAAACTGAGGTTCACAAGTATTAAATGATTGCCCAAGATTGCATAGGAAGTGGTAGAGCTGAGATAGTAATTTAAAAATGTTACTTTGCTCTCTAAAACACTGCATGTAACATAACCAGAGGCAGGTAGCATGGTTATAAAATGTACATTTATAGCAAATTCTTTTCCTGATTCTATGTTATCATGTGGTCAGTTCATGGCTCCAATACCCCAACAGGATTAAAGTAATACATCTTAAGACAAACTCTCATAGTGCAAAAGTTTTATGGTCCCCCAAAGTCTTCATCTCCTTTAAACCTATTTTGGGGGGACTAAACTGCAATTTCTTTAAAAGGCCCAGAGGGTGTGGTAACCTTTCATTTAAAACAGTGGTGGGAAATATGTCACCCGATCATCCAATGACCTCTGGTGGATGAATCTAATTGATGATAAACGCAGTTCACTGCAAAATATTTTTAAGTGTTTGGATTTATATTGAATCTTTTTGACCTCAAAAACTCAATCCAAAATCTTAACTGTTTTCCTAGTAACTCTTGAGATTATTCTGTATGGTCTAATTTTACATTTACCCAGGAAAAGAGATTGGAATTCTCTGTTTGTTCAGATAAGGTTAGATGTGCTGGAACCCACTTCTCCCTTGTAACCTCTGCCTTGAAGTATTTTGCTAAAAGCTACTGTTTCCTAAAAGCTTACTGGCCTGGAAAATTGGGATTGTTATATTTTCAGAAAAGATTTAGTTTTTATTTTTCACAAGTGTAAGAAAATAAAACAGACCTCAATTTATTAGGAGAAGCACCTCCTTGGAGGCTGGTGTCTAGTGACTTTAACATTAAGGTTTCTTTAATAGATGATAAACACTGATGCCAAACATGGGGCATGCCTATGAGTGTGTGTATGTGAAGGTATATGTATGACTGTGGTGTGTGGGTACGTGAGCGTTTGTGTCTGCATGGGTGTGTTAACACTCACATGCTTGTGCAGACCTATAGCTGTACTGTCTTTGTAATCTCTGCTTTTGACTGTCCCAGTTTCCCTGTGACCTTGTTATTCTTTAGACTTCTTCCCATATTGTCCACAAAAAAAAAAAAAAAACCTGCAACAAGAAACTAAAGCTATAAGGTAGATAAACTATTCTTCCTTAAACTCCATTTTAGAAAAGATAAATGAGGTTCATAAAGGCCAGGCTAGTACTGGGTTGGGGACCAGAAGTAGTAATTGTCACTTGTTTAGCCAAACACTGTTCTAGAGCTTTACCTGTATCTACTCATGTGCTCGTCAAGATAATATTATCAGGAGGCACTGTTAGTATCCCCATTTCTGAAGAACAGAATGGTTAAGTAACACATAAAAAGTAACACAGAGTGGAAGGACTAAGGTCAGGGTCTGAATGTATGAATACTAAGCCCATGGTCATGACTTCTCCATCCAGAAACTGTGCTATTTTTTTTTTCACTGTATCAACTCCCTTTATGTAAATCTAGACATATCTGTGCCCCCTAGCTCCAGATACTGAGTGTGTGTTTAATCTTGAGGAGGATTCTGAAGTGTTGCTACCTGCTTATTTTCTAATCCAATGACTATATTTTATAGGCTCACGATAGCATATTATGAACATAAGAGCTTTATACTAGCTAAAATGTCAACCTTACTACTTAACCCTAATCCACATAGTATAAACATAGCTTATGTGTTTCCACAGGAAGTGTATACATGCTTTACCTGTGATACATAAACCACAATCTACGCAGTCTAAAATTACACCCTAATGCCTTTGTGGAGTAATAAACAGTCATATGGGGCGTCACTCTCCATTTTGAAACCTCTTAGTCTGAGAACAATAAACATTATTTGGAGGAAAAAGATGATTTCAGTATGACGAAAAGGAACTGCATTCTGTTAACATAGATATGCACATATTACTAAATCCTTTACTTGTGTTCCACAAACTAACCTTTCTTCACATCTCCTGGAGTCATCCATATCTAGGCTATGACATCCTAAAAATATATTTGTTATCTAATCTTATAATAGTTTATACATTGGCATCTCAAAACTTGCTGTCACAAAATTAACTGAGGAAATTAGGTGTTTCCTGAGAACTATTTGATGAGGATTGAAAAAGAGGGCCTCTGTTACTTGCAAGAGGCTAGAGGAATATATGATAACACTAGCTTGCTTTTTGTTAAGGGTCTATGCAGGGCACTGAGTAACCCCTATTAATCACATTACTACTAATATAATTGATCCTAATTCTCTGATCAGAGATGAAAGACCAGAATTCATAGTCTCAGTGAGTTAATATGAGGGGAGAAAGGAGATAATCCTGTAAGTCAGGAGTTAGAAACTGTTTTCTGTAATGGGCCAAATAGCAAATATTTCAGTATTTGTAGGCCATATGGTCTTTGTTGCAACTGCTCAACTCTGCCATTAGAGTACAAAACCAGCCACGAACAAACGTAAGTGAATGGGTGTGGCTGTGTTCCAACAATTTTTTTTTATAAAAATAGGCACTAGGCCTTATTGAGCTAGTGTGTCAACCTTGCCATAAGTTATAGGTTTACTATTCAATTCATTTCAACATGTATTTAGTAAGTTCCTAAATTGTGTAAGGCATTATGTGGAATATAAGAAAAATGCATGACAATTTTACTACCTTCAGTAATTTAATTTTTTTGGAGGAATTGGGGGAATTGGGCAAGAAGGAATTGTAAGATCATATGCAAAATAAAAAGGCTTACCTTACTTACAGTTTTTTGAATAGACTGTCATAAGGTCATAGACCTAAAATGGATGGGGACCTCAAAAGAGTTAACCCTGAAATCATTTAGCCATTTATCAAATACTGTGGGATTCTTAAGTGCCAGAAACTCTGGATGGGTCAGGGAGATACGGATGAAAACCTCACAGCATAGCAGAATATAGACATGTCAACAGTCAAAGCACAACATGATGAATAAGAAAGGCATCATGTGGTCCAACTCCTGCCTTCCTATAGACTTGTTATTTTTATTACTATTCCCATTTTGTAGTTGAGAGAAGTGAAGTCCAGAGACTTTTGCAAAGTTCCTATTTAAGGAAGTTATTCTAGGTTCTTTAAGAGTAAGGCAACTGTCTTTCCCCCATACTGCCTCTCTTGAGCATTATTTTCGCAGCCCAACTCTAACCAGCTCTCATCCGTGCTGTTATCATTTGGACCTGAAAGATGGGAGGAATGACACAGTCTCATCTTACTTGCATTTGAATGCGAAGGTGATTTGTTCTGGAAATGATGACTCCTTTACAGTTAATGTTTTGTTGTGTCAGTTGAGCTTTTTAAATTGTGAAATTATTTACTAATCAATGAGGCTTAGAACCTCCAGATTTTGTCCTCACGATCCAAGTCCACAGACCTGTTCCCTCACTTCTAACTCTGCATAAAGAGATGAATATTGAGTTGCCAATAGATATAATGCTCCCTGGATTGACTGTAGAGAGTGACATGAGCTCCCTAATAATTTACTTTGAGTTTTAAGCCTGTAGTTTAAGAAAAACTAGATCTGCACACTTCTGATTTTCACCTTATTCATTTTTAGTGCCACTCACTGAGTGACACTTCAGTGTCACAGCAGATAAAGAAATAAGTTGAAGTAAGGGATAAAAGATGCACCTTGTACATTACAATCAGTCCATTTACTGGGTTCTAAGACTGAAGCCCCCTCCCCACTTCTTCCCCCTGGAATCTGAGCAGTGGCCAGTTTGTCTGCCACTAGGCAGCCATAATGGCCACAACACAAGCTAAAAAACAATCTGGCTAATTTTACCTACCTCTGAATGAGATGTGTTTATTTTTTAGTTGGAAAGGTAAGAAAAGATAGGAAGTTCTAAAAATGCTCTTTGAACCTCTGATCTACAATCTCCTGTCAGGGAGAGGGGGCAGAGAGAAAGGGTTGCCATCAGCTTACCGTGAGCAGGCAGAAAACCCTGAAGCTTTGATTTCCAGCTGGGAATCTCACACCCACATAGGCCTTACCTTTGCCTGAGGTCCCAACCCCACTTCAATCACAACCCCGAAGAAATACAAAAAGATGAGGGAAGACAGAGTTCATTCGTGCACTATTATACTTTCTTGCCATATCCTCTTTTGAAAGTTCGATGTCATCTTTCTTGGGTCATGGAAGGCGGGTGCTCTTTAGGTCCTTAATCTCGCTCTGAGTGTGTCAGGGTTAATGCATATCAAGAAGCACTTTGAAGAGTGTGGATCCAGAAAATAGCAAAGTAATTAAAAATGCAACCCACATTACTCCAAAGCCTTAAACTGACCACATTCCCTTGCAGTGTGTGGGGCACACGACACATAAAAATGAAGGAATTTATAAAAACCCGTCCTCATGTTTGTATAATCAAAATGCTGAATTAATACTGAATGACTAGAAAACAGAAGCATTTGGGTGGTTTTCACTTTGGGTTATTCTCAGCATACATCATTTGTTGTAATAAAGGGCAAAGTTGAATAGAATCAGATGGTGATTTAATTCTGATCTTTAAGAAGAGAGACGGTTTAGAGTGAGGAGAGATTTTTTTTTCTTGTTTCAGTTTCTGAAACTCCTGTAATTATGTGCAATTACCTATTATGTCGGAAATTGGTTCTCAAAGATGTAGAACCTACTTTGTGTTCTTAAAAAAATTGTAAAAAAATATGCAATTTAAGAAGGCAACAGTTTGAGTGTGGAGAAAAATGAGGCTACAGCTGTAGGATTTTGTTATGCTTTTAGTACCAAATCACAAAACCCATTAAATTATTTATCCTACAGGCAGGCGTTGTACTGCAAACGTTGAATACAATTGCAGATTCCAGGAAAAGAAATGTGTGCATTTTAATTGCGTCTGATTTAAACAACCCCTAATTTCATTAGCCTTAATTTTTTTTCCCTAAGAAATAAAAGAGTTCATTTTTGGTACTAGGACACAAATGACACTAATATTTTTTCTTTCCTTAAAGAAGCAGTCTATTGAGGACCAAGCCATATAGCAGCACATGTCCGTATATACATGCAAGGAAGCTGCATACACATGCAGAACACATTCTCCTTCCTGTACATACAATCTGCAATATGCCCCCACAGAATTCATGGTGCACCTATCATATTCTTTGCTCCTCACACGTGCATATAGATTGGCTTACTATATCTCACTTCCATTGTTTCTCCTGCTACTATGTTACAAATGAAGATATCCTCCAGAAGTCCTGCTTAAAAAGCAGATTTTTCTTCCCAGATGAAGAACACAGAAATTTATCAAATGTTGGGTAATATAGGGGGGGGGAAGCTCTCTCAAGTCATACTTTTGGCTTCATTTGAAAAATCTTGGCTTTGCCCTCCTCTGTAATTAAAACTCTTCTGTCTTAAGATTTATTGGTGCAGTAGTGAACGCATTTTCAAAATGTTTCTTTACAGCAGCTATTGGAAATCTCTAACTCTGCCTCGGGCAGGATGCCGCGGCTGCTGTACTTTTTGGGGTCTATTCTCCCCATGATAAATGAGCTCAACTTCAAAGATAAGTTACAATAACTCTCGGAGGGGAAACCCTTATTACTGTTAATATACGTTACTCTATATCATTGCATTTCAAATACTGTTGCGTGGAAAGGAAACCATACAAGACTGCTTACATCTTCCTTTGTCAAGAGTCAGGGTATGCATATATAAGAATTTCATTGGAAAATTGGGTAATTATTCCTTCCCCCCCTCAAGTTATAGCTATTTTTCTTTGTGTGTTGGGAAATGGGTATATTGAGTAATATCCAATCCAGTAATGCCACCTCTATAGATGTGTGAGCAAACCCTGAAGTCATGATGATAACAGTATTATTCATTATCCAATTCAATCATTATTATGCTGACCTGACCCAACTAGGGCTCCTTAAAGTGAGATTTTCTATTTCACTCAGATGCTACATGATCTCTAAAAGGACATGTGGTTTTAATGTGATTTTGATCATTTCAAATTTAATAGTACATTTCTTCTTTTCAGAGCCCTTCTTATTTCCAGAATTCTATACTTTAGCCCTTTGTCTAAAAGTATGCTTCCTAAACTTGTTCACAAATGAGAATCCAAAAGAAAAAGCGAAGCTTGTAGGGGTTTTTTGTTGTTTGAGTTTACCAAGTTAGTAATACCCTTACACCACCCCCCCCCACCTTCATTTTACTGTGCTTCTCGGCAGATAACACATTTGTTCTCCTGGCTAATGAATTTTTACTCCTCTTCCTGGGTTGTTAGCAAAGCAACACATAGATGGATGGGTGTGTGCAGGTTTGGAGCCTGGCCCTTTCTCCTTTGAAAGGGTTAAGTGGAAAGGGGGCTCATTGAAAGTAGGGAGTCAGGAGGGTGGGGGGTTGAGGGAAGGGAAAAGGAAAAAGAAAAGGTTAGTGTTTTCTGTCCATTAAAGAGAGTATTCTGTTCTGAAACCAAATTGGTCATGCATTCCAGAAGCGTTTCCTGGTAGAGTGGAGTCTGACCGGAGCACCTGCCTCGCTATTGTACTGGGTCTGCGCTGCTCTCCTCCGGCCCTCTCCTTTAGAGGAGGCGGAATCTGTCACTTATTATAGACAGATTGCTCGTGGGCCCAGAACGGCTGTGTGCCACTGTGGGGATGGGGAAACACTGTGACTGCCTGTGTCTCCACCCAGACTCTCGTGTACACAGAGCTTTGTTTTTCCTCTCTGAGCTCTTAAAAAACAAAATTGAATGCCTAATGACATCATGTTGCAATTCACCAAATAAATGACACCATCTGAACCCAAGGTACAGATGGGTTAACATCCCAAGCTAAAGAGCAAGAAATACAAAGAAAGGGTGGGAGTTAGGGGTTCAGCATTTCAGGACTCCGGAAGAAAAGGGAGTGTTGGAGCCAGTGTGCTGCAGGTGGAATCTATTAGCTTCCTAACACTGTAGGTAAATAATCGGACTTGCTTTGTGGATCCTGGGAGGAATTCTCTAGTGTCCCAGCTGTGTTTTTCTGTTCCACACAGAGTACCTCTGTGAATTCGTGCCCTGGACAACCTCAGCACTGAGGAAAGACACCTTACCCAGAAATGATGTCATAGCCTTACCACAGCATGTTTCAACTCATTATTTTTTTTCAAGCATGTTGCTTAAGAGGCAAACACACTGTGAACAATTTTTTTAATGCATGCTTTAAGGGATTAGTCGGTTCCTCTTTCATCTAATCATTTTATTTTCTTCTTCATTCAAGAACTGCGTAATGAACAGAAGAAAAAAAAACAAGGAAAACAAGGTTTATTGTGTTTTTTTTTTACATTCTTTTTAATGTGCGCACATCGAAAGGAACTTGCTGTGATAAAATCCAGTTGTGAAGGATTCACGTTGCCCTGTGGCTATCTGTTCAGATTAATGAAAGGTGGCCTTTGTAACCAAATCTCCCAATCCTAGGGTCACCATGTGTGGCCCCTCTACAGCTGTCTTGCTGAAGACTAGACAGAAAGACAGACCTTAAATATGTTGGACTTTGGCATCGTTGCTGATGTCTCTGGACAGATGTTAATTATAAGAAAAATGGTAGTAGACATGTATATGGTATAGAAGACACCTATTAAAATTCAATTTTTATAAATCATAGTTTTAGTCAAAAGGTTTGGTTAGGAACAGTACATGACAAAGACTTACACAGAGCACCCCTACCCCCTTGTGGCACAATGGCACTTGCAAAATTGGAAATTTCATCCTTTTTTTCAAAAGTGTTGAGACTTTTGAACTCAGAAGCACCTGAATTGGACCTTGAAGCACTACCAGTTCTGTTGAAGATGAGCACACTTAAAAGGATGCCTGCTCAGCTCTCAGGGAGAAGAGAAAGGGTCTGAGGGATTTTGCTTTTGGACCATTTTGGTTTTTATTTTGATTCTAGGTTGTAGCACATTAAAACCTATGTAGCCTATTTAATCATCAGCATCTTGGCTAAAGCTAAAGACTTCCTCATTTGTTTAGTTAAATATTTGTTGTCCTAAGAAAAGAAAATAAAGAAAATAAATAAAAATAAAAGAACAACCTCATAGTTTATAAAAAGCTCTTACAGGGACGCCTGGGTGGCTCTGTGATTAAGTGTCCGACTCTTGATTTTGGCTCAGGTCATGTTCTCATGGTTCGCAAGTTCGAGCCCTGTGTCAGGCTCCATGCTGACAGTGCAGAGCCTGCTTGGGATGCTGTCTCTCCCTTTCTCTCTGTCTCTTTCTCAAAATAAATAAATAAACTTTTTTTTTTAAAGCTCTTACAACCATTAACTAATTTGATGCTTCCAGTCACTTCAGGAGGAAGTGGCTCTTCTCATTTTGCAAATGAGGCAACTGGAACTCAGAAATAGTAAAAGCTTTGCCTCACTTGACATCATGCTCAGGAGGACTTTCATAGGATGACACACCTGCTCAAGGAGGAAGCCAGGACATAAGCCCAGCCTCAAACACTAAGGCTGGGACTCTGTGGTATAGCATCCTGTTTCTCGTAATTTAAAATTTTCCCATCTATTTATAGCCTAAACTACATAGGTCAGCACATTGAGCTCTTCGTACAAGGTCTTCCCCACCTCCCTCATCTTCAAGATTTTCATCTACTTCTCTGCCCAAACTTCTGCTCCTCCTTAAAAACTCTGTTGAAATGTTGCCTCTTCCATGAAGTCTTTCCTGAGTCCCATAAGCAGTCATTCATTTTCTTCTCTGTGTTCTCTCTGCATTCTGCCCATTCCTCCATTTTAGCAGTTACCATGTTGTATTGGCATTATCATTTTACTCATCTGTATCTCCCCCTAGACTGTGAGTTCCCTCAGGGAGAGGTCTTGTCTCATTCATGCATGTGGAACCTAGCACATGCTATCTATCAGGAGATGTGTGGGGCTTTATATGACAAGGTGAGTCACCCTTACTGACAAGCCCCTTATCAACAATGTTGGTATCTGGGAACTCTAAAAGGGCCTTTTTTGTGAATAAGTTCCAGGGTTCTTTCTTAGACCCCACTTGGTTTTCCCTTGCCTTCCTGTCCTTAATATAGCAGACACCAGGATGACCCTGGCTTCAATTCATACATTCATTCACTCATTCACTTACATATTCATTTACATGTTAGGTCAACAAATATTGACCATTTGCTGCACAGTAGGTACTATGCTAGGTGCTGGGAATATAGAACTTAAAAAGATGAAGGAAAGAAATAGCTTCTGACCCCAAGAAACTCAAAAGATAATGGGAAAGACAGCAAGCAAATAAACATGATGATGGAGGTAAACTGGGCACAAATTTCTAAGAAAGGCAATTCTAAGGGACAGGAGATAAATTGGAGTATAAATATATTAAGTTTCCTGGAAGAGGTCATATCTGAGTAGTATTTTGATGCATGAGTAGATATCAAATGGACAGAGAGTAAGAGGAGAGCAAGGGAAAGGTGGGAACGGTGCTTTAATTAAAAGGATTAGAGTGGAAAAACACAAAGATTCTAAGAAAATACAGCACACTCAAGATATTGCAAGAAGTTCAGTATGGGAGCTATGGTATTAAGGAGGATGTTCAGCGAATGATCAACCTGGTGAAGATGGCAAAAAACCCACCATGAAATACTTTGTGAGTTGTACAAAAACTATTACTCTGGAAATATGAAAGCAATAAGGAGCCATTGATGAATATTAAGGAAATGAGTAGGGTGATCACATTCCTTTTTTTTTGGAAAATTCACTTTGATGGAAGTGTGGAGCACATGAAAAAGGGTCAGACTTGGAGGAAGATCATCTGGTGGGAAAGGAGGAGATTAAAGGCAAGGAGACAACTGGGATGTTACACCAACTTGGGTAACAATTCGGATGATAATTTGTGAGGGAAATTACATAGGGAGTAAAGATAGGGCTTCTGAGGGAAAAAATCCAGCAAAGGAAATAAGTGTAGAGGGAGAAGAGAGGAAACAACAGAAGACACACCACTCAAAATAAGCCTGCAAACTAAAGTTCCCAAACTTGAAAAATCAAGTACTAATAAACAGAAAAATTAAACCCAGATAAATGTTTGGGAACCTCAAAGAGATAGCTGAAAGTATAACTTTCATTGAAGAAGAAGAAGAAGAAGAAGAAGAAGAAGAAGAAGAAGAAGAAGAAGAAGAAGAAGAAGAAGAAGAAACAACAACAACAACAAGGGGCACCTGACTGGTGCCCCAGTTGGTAGAGCATGTGGCTCTTGATCTTGGTGTCATGAGTTCAAGCCCCATGTTGGGCATAGAGCCTACTTAAACAAAAAAAAAAAAAAAAGAAAGAAAAAAAGAAAAAAGAAATGAACTGGAAATAGACAGAAATTAAAACCAGATAGAGAAAGTTAACAATTAGAAATACTACAAATGAAAAATATAGTCATTGAAATAAAAAATAACATTTAATAAACCCTGGACTGGAATAAAGAAAGGGTAACTGTACTGAACTTAACCCAGACCTAATGCAGAGTTAACACAGAAACCATCACCAGGAGATAAGAAGATGAAAATATGGAATGTCACTCACTGTTTACTGAGTAAAGATTGAATGGCTCCAACATGTATTTAATAAGACTTCCCATAGGAGAAAATGCTGAGAATTATAGAGAAATAATAAATGCTGTGGAATGTTCCAAAATTAAATATATATATATTTAATTTTGGAACATTCCATAGAATGGAATGCACTTTTGATTTATATACATATACATATATATATAGTGCATTCCAGTCATTGAGTAGGGTAAGTAACAATAAAGCTACATCTAGGCATATTGTAGTGGGACTGTAGTCTATCAAAGACAAGGAAAACTCAAAAGCTACTCAGAAAAAGTATATTGTTTTAAAATGAATAAAAATTAGGTTAACTGAAGACTTCCTACAAGTGGCATTACATGTCAATGCCAATGAAATAATATATCCAAAGCACTAAGGGAAAACAATTATCAACCTAGTGTTCTATATCCAAATATATTATCATTTAAGCTTGAGGACAGAAAAATACCCCAGCACTATAAAACATACAAAACTGGGAAAGTTTACCACAAGCTCACTAAAATCACCATTAAATGATGCTCTTAAGCAGGAAGAAAAGTGAATTCAGATGGAAGGCAAGGGATAATAAAAATAGCAGCTAACAATTACCTAATATTTATCTCTGTCAAGCACAGTTCTGAGTAATTACATTATTGGTTTGATAACTTTTTATAAAAATCCAATAGGATAGGTACTATTATTATCCTCTATTTTCCAATCGAGAAAACTGATTCACAAGAAAGATATATAATTTTCCCACTGCCAGAAACCTGAAGTCCTGGGATTTGAACCTCATCAGACTGGCTCGAGGAGACACATGCTCAACTACTACATGCACTGCCCCAACAGAAGACAAAGATGAGCAGAGAAATTGATGGGGGCTATTGCTAAATGTAATTGTTAGATGTGAAAGTAACCATTTTTATGCTTGTAAAGTTATCAATGGGAGGCAAAGTAGAGACTGGCCAAAGATGGCTCTTGCTCTGTAGAGAGTGGTGAGAGAGAGATACAAAACATAAGCACTGACTTCATTATTTTTATGCTGAGAGACATATTTATAACAGGAGACCTGGTGGCAGTGGAGAAGAGAATGTAGAGGGATCAAAGTGTCAGAGGTGGCAGGAGGAACTGAGACCATGGCATAGAAGTCTTCCTTGATTATTCCTCCACTTTGATCTAGCCTCTTTGGATTTCTAGAACCTTTAGGGTCTTTTATTTTTCAATTTTTTAAAATGTTTATTCATTTTTTTCTATAATTTATTTACGTTTTATAATTTACATCCAAGTTAGCACATGGTGCTACAATGATTTCAGGAGTAGATTCCTTAAGCCCCTTACCCATTTAGTCCATACCCCTCCCACAAACCCTCCAGCAACCCTCTGTTTGTTCTCTATAGTTAAGAGTCTCTTATGTTTTGTCCTCCTTCCTGTTTTTATATAATTTTTGCTTCCCTTCCCTTATGTTCATCTCTTTTGTATCTTAAAGTCTTTGTATGAGGGAAGTCATATGATCTTTGTCTTTCTCTGACTGACTAATTTCACTTACCATAATACCCTCTAGTTCCATCCACGTAGTTGCAAATGGCAAGATTTCATTCTTTTTGATTGCCGAATAATACTCCATTGTATATATATATACCACATCTTCTTTATCCATTCATCCATTGATGGATATTTGAGCTCTCTCCATACTTTGGCTATTGTGGATAGTGCTGTTATAAACATTGGGGTGCATGTGTCCCTTTGAACAGCATACCTGTACCCCTTGGATAAATACATAGTAGTGCAGTTGCTGTGTCATAGGGTAGTTCTATTTTAAGTTTTTGAGGAATCTTCATACTGTTTTCCAGAGTGGCTGCACCAGTTTACATTCCCACCAGCAGTGCAAAAGAGATCCTCTTTCTCCACATCCTTGCCAACATCTGTTGTTGCCTGAGTTGTTAATGTTAGCCATTCTGACATGTGTGTGGTGATATCCCATTGTGGTTTTCATTTGTGTTTCCCTGATGATGAGTGATGTGGAGCATTTTTTAATGTGTCAGTTGGCCATATGGATGTCTTCTTTGGAAAAGTGTCGATTCATGTCTTTTGCCCCTTTATTCACTGGATTATTTATTTTTTGGGTGTTGAGTTTGATAAGTTCTTTATAGATTTTGGATATTAACCTTTTATCTGATATATTGTTTGCAAATATCTCCTCCCGTTCTGTAGGTTGTCCTTTAGTTTTGGTCAGTGTTTCCTTTGCTGTGCAGAAGCTTTTATTTTGATAAGGTCCCAATAGTTCATTTTTGCTTTTGTTTCCCTTGCCTCCTGAGTCATGTTGAGTAAGAAGTTGCTGTGGCTGAGGTCAAAGAGATTTTTGCCTGCTTTCTCCTCAAGGATTTTGATGGCTTCCTGTCTTATGTTTAGGTCTTTCATCCATTTTGAGTTTATTTTGGGGTATGGTGTAAGAAAGTGGTCCAGGTTCATTCTTCTGCATGTCGCTGTCCAGTTTTCCCAATACCATTTGCTAAAGAGACTGTCTTTATTCCATTGGATATTCTTTCCTGCTTTGTCAAAGATTAGTTGGCCATATGTTTGTGGGTCCATTTCTGGGTTCTCTGTTCTGTTCCATTGATCCGAGTGTCTGTTTTTTGTGCCAGTACAATTTTTATTTCCATACATTCTATTCTCTTTCTACACCAAGTAAATGCTAAGCTGCTTGAGTTGAGAAGTTATATTTTGTAGCTCCTTTATCCCCTTCATGTGTCTAGATCAATCTGGGAGGGGGGAATAAATTATTACATTTGAGTGATTCATTGACCAATTATGAAGTTGCAGTCTATTTGACGGGAATTGAATGATTATCTGTATGTTAAATACATCAAGTAAGGAAAGCAATATTTTCCAAATTATTTATGTTTTTATAAACACTAAATATATTTCAAGAAACTTAAATACTTTAATTCATTAAAATAATGGAAGCCTTGGGGCCCCTGGGTGGCTCAGTCAGTTAAGAATCCAACTTCAGCTCAGGTCATGATTGCGTGGTTCACAGGTTTGAGCCATACATTGGGTTCTGTGCTGACAGCACGGAGCCTGGAGCCTGCTTCAGATTCTGTGTCTTCCTCTCTCTCTACCCCTCCCTCACTCACAGTCTGTCTCTCTCTCTCTCAAAAATAAAAAAACATTAAAAAAAAACAGTAGAAGCCTTGGAAACACTTATGTTATGGAAAGTAACAGTTTTTAATTCTTTGGGATTAAAGTATTTATTTCCTCTGATCAATGGGTCCATGAGCTACAAAATGTATAGTAGAGCCTGCTTAAGACATAACACTGTTTCTGGAAAACAGTATGGCAATTTCTCAAAAAGTTAAAAATAGAACTACCCAACAATCCAGGATTTGTACTACTAGGTATTTATGCAAAGGGTACAAAAATACTGATTTGAAGGGAGCACATGCACCCTGATATTTACAGCAGCATTATCAATAGTAGCCAAAGTATGGAAAGAACCCTAACGTCCATCAACTGATGAGTGGATAAAAAAGATGTGGAATATATACACAATGGAGTATTACTCAGGCATCAAAAAGAATGAAATTTTGCTATTTGCGAGACATGGATGGAGCTAGAGAGTATTATGCTAAGGGAAATATTTCAGATTTCGCTCATATGTGGATTTAAGAAAGAAAACAGATGAACATAGGGGGAAAAGAGAAAGGCAAACCATAAAACACACCCTTTGGGTTTTGTTTTGTTTTTTGGTTTTTTTGTTTTTTGGTTTTTGTTTTTTTAACAGAGAGAACACACAAACAGTAGAGGAAGAGAGAGAGAGAATCTTAAGCAGGATCCACGCACAGCAGAGCCGTACACAGGGCCCAAACTCACGACCCTGAGATCATGACCTGAGCCAAAATCAAGAGTTGAATGCCTACCCAACTGAGCCACCCAGGTGCCCGTAAAACAGACTCTTAACCATAGAGAACAAACTGAGAGTTGATGGAAGGAGTTGGGTGGGAGATGGGCTAAATGGGTGATGAGTATTAAGGAGGGAACTTGTGGTGATGAGCCCTGGGTATTATATGTAAGTGATGAATCACTAAATTCTACACTTGAAACTAATGTTACATTGTATGTTAACTAACTGGAATTTAAATACAAACTTGAAAAAGAAAAAAAAAATGACATAACACCATTTTTGTTTGTGGACATCCTCCCATCCCTAAGCAGTTTCCACTGACTGATATAAATCCAAACTTGGAGATCCCAGAAATGAGTCTGTGGAGAAAACCTCCCCTTTTAAGAAGAAGGTAGGCACTCCTCTCTGTTTAGTCTCTTACAGAATCTTCTGAGAGTTTTTCTAAACTAACAGTCTCTTGTTCCTCACTCTACATTCCACCAGCTCAGTCAGCTGTCTCTTAACATGGAGTCAGTCCTAAAATATTACTGTTGAGTTTGAGGTCAAGAGAATCTTCTCTGGAGGCTTCAATTCATACGTCTTGGTGCCGCTCCCTTTTTACTAACTTCAGCAAGATTACCTCTGGAGGGGATCTACTTAAGTGTCTAAGGTCTCTTTGAGGCTGTAAAGTGATCCCAAATGGCTGATTTTTTCCTTTCCTTTTATTTTGTCTCTAAAGTTTCAAAATACATTGCTGCATCACAGGGTATTTATTGCTGCCTTAGACCTGCTTAGACTTACTCAGCTCACAGGAGCCCCACTGATCATCTCTGCTCCCATTTTCAGAAGACCGTACTCAGTGGATAGGAAGAAACTTATTTCCTTAGCTTTCTCCAAACTCCTCTACTGGATCTCTTCTGACCTACCAAATGAGTTCAGGCAGGGTGCCAGGGGCCAAAAGGAAGGACCAGTGATGTTCCTCAGAACTTAAAAGCTTATCTATACAACCCAGTAGCACCCACCAAAAATGCTCTGCAGCTTCCAGTAGCACATCCTGAGATCCAGTGGCATGGCTGGCAAAGTGTCTTTCAGGATCCACTAGCACTTCCCAAGACCTCTTGGTGATGACACCACATGACCTCAGCCTCTTGGAAACAATCTGCCGTGCCCCTCTAGATGTCCCCCATGGACTCCACTGCATACTACACTTCCCAAAGGTGCCTGTGGGGTTTTCAGGCTTTTTGTTTACCCACAGTGGCATTGGACTTAATCAACTACTCTGATCACTACGCCAATTTTTTAGGAGCTCAGTTGAGCTGAAGAGAGCTAAACTGCCAGGTGTCAGAGTGGCTGATTACTACAAAAAGCCAAAATGAAAGTAACAGTGAAGACTTCACTCACTCACTACAATAGCATAAACAACAAGCTAAACCAGAGAAAGCATCAGCTCATCCGTATTTCATCCCTCCACCCCCCATGCCATCCTCACATTGAATGGCACCTGTAGAAGATCAGGTGGATCCCCACAGACATGGAGATAGTCTTGCAGTCAAAATAGCCTCAAGAAAAGGCTTCTGTAATTTTATGGACCTGGGACAGAATGAAGGAATATTGATATGCATAAGAGTATGGGACTGTAACTCCCTTCAGACTGTGCACCAGGTGTGGTGTGGGTAGGGCAGCTTTCTCTATGAGGTCTGCCAGGTGGAGCCTTTGTAATTGTCTTTGGTATGGCCTGAAAAATAACACATAGGTTTTGGGTCAGTATCTGGACTCCTCACCTAGCATGCTTTCCTTGAGAAACCCCTCTCCTCTCCATGGGGCCCTGGTGAATTTGGCAATTACCATCCATCAGCCCCTCTCTCTGTTCTCTACTCCTGCAATGGGCCAATGCTGGCTGGATCAGTGATAGGGTTTTATTTCTCAGAATTCAGGGACTGGTCTGAAGGATGGAAATGGAGTCCAAGCTCAACAAATGGGAGTCCTTATCCAGAATTTTCAAAAATTTGTATTGAAGAGAGTTATTAACTTTTCTTCTCGGGTCATGAGTTCATAGTGTTGCCAGAGTCAGCATTCTTGCCAGTGCAGACAGCTTGCCTGAGAATAAAGCCAACAAACAGTGAGAGGACAAACCAAGTGATAGAGAGCTAAAGCTCTAATTTGAACAGCCCTTGAACTTCCCAGTCATACAAACTCATAACCTCCTTTGTTTTTTGTTTAAGGAGGGTGTGGCCACCTTCTGTCACTTAAAACTAAGCAGCCCTAACTAATGTTGTATAGTCCAGTGGTCTCTTCAAGCATCAATGCCCACTTGCATCATTCCAACCTCATCTCCAACTTCATTCCACATGTCATCCTCTCAATTCATGCCAAACACCAGACCTCTGTCCAAATACCCTAAGACCTACTGGTAATATGTTGTCAACCAATGCAGGTGAAGGCAACTGTTCTCATGTTAAATGTCAGCTTCAAAACACAAAGGAATATAGGCTCAGTTAGGCTCTTGGATTGGGGAATTATTTTGAGGGCAAGAGAAGTGGTAGAAACTCTCCCTAGTATCCCTAAAATCATAACTGGCAGGAGACTGACTTTGTAGATGGAAAATCTGTCATTTGGGGGGAAGGGGAAGAACTTCCTATCAGCTATTTTGTTTGATTCTTACAGTAGCCCTATGAGAGAGGTTTAAACTGTGATCCAGGGGCACCTGGGTGGTTCAGTCAGTTAAACATCTACTCTTGATTTGGGCTCAGGTCATGATCTCATGGTTTTTGAGATCGAGCACTGCATCAGGCTTTGCACTGACAATGCTAAGCCTGTTTGGGGTTCTCTCTCTCCATGCCCCTCTCCTGCTCTCATTCTCTCTCTCTCTCTCTCTCTCTCTCTCTTTCTCTCTCTCAAATAAATAAGTGTTAAAACTAAATAAATAAAAGGGGCGCCTGGGTGGCTTGGTCAGTTAAGTGTCTAACTTTGGCTCAGGTCATGATCTCATGGTTCATGAGTTTGAGCCCCATGTCAGGCTCTGTGCTGATAGCCCGGAGCCTGGAGCCTGCTTCAGATTCTGTGTCTCCCTCTCTCTCTACCCCTCCCTTGCTCATGCTCTCTCTCTCTCTTTCTCAAAAATAAATTAACATTAAAATTTTTTTTTAAAAAGATAAATGAACGAATGAATAATAAATAAATAAATAAATAAATAAATAAATAAATAAATAAAATGTGATTCAAAATGGGTTATCACATAGAATTTGGCATTCTGTCAGACTGAGTGTACCACTACCCAACAAGCTAGTGACAGGGTTGACTTGCATTTTATTTCATTAAGTCTATTCACTACGTTTACTGAATAGACTATTCAGGACTATTACATATTAGCATAGATAAAACCATGAAGATATGAGGATTATATGGATATTATGATCTATATTAAGAATCTCTAGGTTCTCTTTGAATGAAAAGTTACTTGCAGATTTAAGTTTTCCACTTTCTGGATTATTTAAGTATAATAATGTTAAAAAAGTATTTAATAATTCATATTTCTTGTGTAGTTTCTGAGCAAATCTTCAATTGATTTCTATGTCCCTTTAGGTATACCCTTTTAAATGAAGGAATACACTTTTAGACCTATAATATGTGGTAAACTACTCAGAAAATGAAAAATACCATATGTGCAATTGATAATCTACCACCTGTGAGATAGTGAGTTTTTTCTGGCTTACAAAATAAAATACATTTTATTAACAAGGGAAGTCCCAGGGGCGTTCATAGAAATCCTTGTGTGTGAGGACATGGACCTCAACTAAAGAGTCTGCTTCTTCCAGGGACAGTTGAGGACACCAGAAGTTTGGTGGGCCCATTTCTTCCTCCTGCTTTCTAACCCAACTATTCACTAAAAACAGTTTCCATCTGGCACAAGGCAATTTGGGGGGTCCCTGTGTATGAGGATGATGCTTTTCCCTAAATCCATTTCCCTCTGGTCCAATAACAGTGTGCCTCCTCATGAAGCTCTTGTGGCTGTATTTGCTGAACATCTACCTGGAAATCTGTTCTAATCAGCATAATTATCACACAAGGGGTTTAGCAATTTAGAAACTGCCCCTGAAATTCATGGTTGTAGAATTACTGACATTTACCTATCGTTTACTGATGTTTATTTAATGTACTATTCATCAAATTTATATGAGTTTTTCCATAGCACAGGTTACTGTTTAATGACCTAGTGGACAGTGGAGACCTCACTTTGGCTTGTATGGTGATAGAAGATTTCTACAAGCCACCTGCCTCTTGATGCTTTATCCTAATTAGGTGATATGGCAATCATATCAGGTTAGTACTTTCAATACACTGATTTTAAAATGGAAGAAACTGAGGCATGAGGAGTGTTAGCACAGTGCACAGCTAGTACAGGGCATGCTTGGCTGCATACCCAGGAAGTCTGACTCTATGGATCACATTTTTTTTAATATTTATTTTTGAGAGAGCACAAGTCAGGGAGGGGCAGAGAGAGAGGGACAGAGGGGGACAGAAGTGGGCTCTGACAGCAGTGAGCCTGATGAGGGGTTCGAGCTCACCAACTGTGAGATCGTGACCTGAGTTAAGTTGGATGCTCAACCAACTGAGCCACTCAGGCGTCCCACGGATCACATTCTTAATTACTATTCTATGTGGCCTTTAACATTTCCTGACTGCTGGTTATGCTCTGAACACTCATTATGATGACCCACATATAAATGCTTGAATATAAATCACTGTATAGTTTCGGAAATTTTTACAGAGCAGATACCCTGCTGCAGAGCTCATTGGCCAGGCCACTGCTAACTTAATGGCATGACTCCAGAGATCATTAGGTCAGTATCCTGCTCTGTAAAGTGGCTGCAGATAGAAGCAGGCCCTCACGGAGATGATAATAACGTAGTGAATCAGGTTAGCTGGCCTCGTAAGCTCCTACCTGGCAATAAGCCAGGTGCTTGTGGAAGCTGAATGGTTCTTGCAGTTGATTAGGGCAATCTGGGGCATTATCACTCCTATGCCCTAAATGTTCACCTACCAAACCAAAAGCCCAACACCTGCCCCTCCCAGGTAACACTCCAAGCCTCCTGCCCTCCTAACCTCCTGGGGTTTACTGTGGTGTGATAATAGTTTCAGCAACAGAGTCCACTGCTAATGAGGCTGTGGGATTTTGTTTTGTTTTGTATTGCAGCAGCTTCTTAAAAGTTAAAAACAGGCTAACAGTAAAGCAATGTTAGGATCTGCTGGTTTTGTCCTATCTCTAACTTGCAGGTTTTAATATTGCAACACATTTTATACTTTATTCATCCACTCATTCACAAAGTATGCACTAAGAGTACACCATATGCATGAATCTCTGACAGCTCCCTTGAGACACTGAGACCTCTGCTTTGTGGGAATTGTCAGGGAGGAAAAACCTAATCATCTGTTCTTTTTGTAGAAGTTACTAAACACCCAGTATATATTTTATTTTGCTTTTGATTTATTTTTTTTATTTAAAAAATTTTTTAAGTTTATTTTATTCATTTTGAGAGAGACAGAGAGTGTGAGTGGGGGAGGGGCAGAGAGAGAGGGAGAGAGAGAATCCCAAGCAGGGGCTCAAAACTCACAAAACATGAGCTCATGACCAGAGCTGAAACCAAGAGCCGGACACTTAAACAACTGAGTCACCCAGGCACCCCTTGTTTTATTTATTTTTATTTGAGTATAGTTGACACACAGTGTTACATTAGTTTGGGGGATACAACATAATCATTCAACAACTCTGTATGTGATGCTATATGCTCACCACAAGGGTAACTACCATCTGTCACCATATAACACTATCATAATACCATTGACTATACTCCCTATGCTGTACCTTTAATCCCCATG